>NC_073408.1:9282030-9492030 GCF_028641065.1 Leucoraja erinaceus
CACTGAGAAGCAGATGTGGAGTCAATTAGTACAGCCTCCCTGCCAGAATGTACTTGATTCTGGCAGCAATGTTTGAGGAAAGTCAGCGCAGAGGTAAAATGTAGAGTAACCGAGGTGAACTTGCATTTGAATAACTAGCTTGTGCATCCCTGTCAGCTCAATGATCAATGGAGGACATCTCCGCCACAAGAGATGCCGTACAAGAAGAGAAAGTGGAACGGATATTAATTCTGCGGTCTCTGTGGGCCCACCGGGTACTTCAAAGGAATTCCTCAACACTGTGTCCAAATAATTGCACTGAAAAATTATTCCTCCTTTCAGATACAGCTAGTTTATAGTAATTTATGCAGAATATCCCCGAGTACAATATAATTCAGTACTAATGGCATAAAAGGGAAATTAACACAGGTGGATATGAAATGAGGACAGAGGCACACCAACATCACCATGGAGCGAAATTAGATCCTCTTGTGATATTTAGCAAGCTAGCGTGAAAGTTCGCATGAACATAAGGTCACCATATTTAAAACTGGGAAACAATGTAACAACTGGCTTCATATTATGCTATTGACGTGATATTGTCCCCAAACACCAGGTTTTTTTTGGGGGGGGGTTTTTTGGGTGGGCGGCGCGACTCACGTCGCAGCGGCCTCTGCAGTCCGTCTGTCGTTTTTTTTGTTTTTTTTGTCGCGTTTGAATGTTTGAATGTAGTTTAAAGTGCTTTTTTAAAAACTGGGTATGTGTGTGGGGGGCTGGGGGTGGGGGACACTTTTAAAATCTTTCCCCTGCACGGAGACCCCGACCTTTTCCCTGTCGGGTCTCTGTTGTCGTTGGGGCCTAGCACCGTGGAGCGGCCTCCAACCGGAACGACCTGGGGCTCCCGTCGCGGAGCTGCGGACTTACCCACCATCGCGGAGCTGGCCGAGTTCAGAACGGGAGGAGCTGTGGTGGCGCGCTGCTGCGGCCCAACTCCGGAGATTCGGAGGCTCCAACCGCAGGTCTGGTGGACGGTTTTTGTGGCTTCCGCGACGGCGACTTCTCCCGCCCGAATTGCGGGGTTGAAAATTACCTGGAGCGGGGCCTTACATCGCCTGGCGCGGCTTTAACGGCCGTGGGACCTGTTAGCGCACGCCGGGGGCTCCAACACCAAGACCCGGAGTGCGGTCTTGCATCACCCGGCGCGGCTTTAATGCTCGCGGGACACTTACCATCGCCCGCTGGGGGCTTTGACTCTGACATCGGGAGGAGAAAGAGGAGTGCAGGGGAGAGATGAGACTTTGCCTTCCATCACAGTGAGGAGGAGATTCACTGTGATGGATGTTTGTGTAAATTGTGTTGTGTCTTGGTTCTTTTTCTTGTGTGTTTGACTGCAGAAACCAAATTTTGTTTGAACCTCAATGAAGTTCAAATGACACAAATAAATTGTATTGTATTGTATTGTATTGGAAGGACTTTGAGCAGAAATCAACAGCGTTTGGAAAAAATAGAGAAAACATACAGGAGTGATTTTTGAAAGTAGAGGGTGCAGTGAGGCAAGGGGTTTAATGAAAGGAGTTCCAGAGAACAGCACTACAATTGGTCGATAGTGGTGAAGGTAGAGAAAGGTGCCGGCATTCAGGCATTACTGTAACTCAGAATCACAATATGACTCGGCAGGATGTGTGCTGAGATGGCTGTCAGAATAGCATTGAATGGAGAGACTGGAAAATGAAGAGAAGGACTAGCTAACACATCGAGAGCCAATACCTTTAACAACTAAGATCTCAGTGCAGGTCAGAAACTGAAGGGACTGCGAAAGGGGGCACCTCGGCATGGACACACAATCAGAGCAAGGAAACATCCTAGCATGCAGAGTCAAAGTGAAGGGCTCGTGTGTGGAGAGAAGGGTCAGAGTGAGACTCAAAAGAAATATGTAACATGTTGAAATACCACCCAACCCTTTACAGACACAGGAAGGATGTTCGCCTCAAAACCACAGACCGCAGATTGACGAGGATGGCTTTTATTTCATTTGTTTACAGAATGTGGACATCATTGGCAAGGTTGCCATTTATCACACATCCCTAACGCCAAGGCCAAAAGGAGTGGTTGCGTGGATTAATCATGTTCTTCCACGAGTATAAACAATTAAGCAATGATCTAATTGGGATCTAAAAGGCCAACGTTGATAGTATTAAACATGAATGAGCAAAGTTGATTGGAGTAGGTTTTTTTGCAGACAAAGGGTCCTCCAGAAAAAGAGACCAAGAGATAGCTCTGGCTGTTAAGATTAAGAAGAATCCAAAATATGTTATGAACATTAAGGGTAAGAGGGTAGAGAGAGAATAGCCCCCCCCCCCCCCCCCCGGAAGCCAAAGCAGTCATCTATGTTAGTAGTCATGTTAGGGATATGAGCAATGAGTATTTGCCCTCTGTTATTACTGTGGAGAAAGACATGAAGAAGAGGGAATTTGCAACAATCAATAGAGATATCTTGAAGACATTTCTTATTACGGTCAAGGAGGTGCTGGACATCCTAAGACGTACGAAGATAGATAAGTGGAGGTATTGAGGCAAATCCAATAACAACATATAAGAGACACAAACAGGTACAGGAGAGTTTTAGAGGGGATTTGGACCAAGTGTAGGTAAATGAGATTAGCTTAGATGGGGCATCTTGGACGGCATTGACAAGTTGGGCCGAAGGGTCTGTTTCCATGCTATACGAGTCTATGACTCAATGGCTGGCTCCTGTTCCTCTGGTCTCAGACTTTACAGTATGGAGGAATAGAGGGCAAGGTGGAGTTTTTAAACCACATAATCGCTCAGGCCCACCTTAGTAATTGCAGTGAGCCATTGAACCTGTGACTAGACAAACTGGACAAGCAGCATTGGTGCTACCAGTGGTCAGCGGTGTATCCGAATTGAAGCCCACGGTTTGAGGTCATTCCCCTTACTGTCATGTAGTCAGTTTATAGCTGGCACAACCATCCTAATTTCACACCACACCATCACATGAAAGAGTTGGTTTTAGCACCATGGTGCTCTAAATCACTCGCAGCATTAACATTAGATCCAATGCATCTCGCTGGAATAAAACCTCATTCAACTGACTTCAATATTTCCTCCAGAACTGAGGATGAGAAAGAAAAACGTCCTGTAAATAGTGTCAACCAGAAACAGCTGGTGTGGGTTTAAGGACATTCCAAGTTGTCTTCAGATAATAAATTAGAGCTTGGTATAACTCCAGATGTGTATAAAACCGTGAGGTCACAGTGACAACATGCTGGCCTCAGTCAAATGGCTGCGTTAATATCCAGGGATTGAAACCTCAAGTCACAGCATCAGACTCACAACAGCGGCTGAGTAATTATGAGTGAGCACCAATTCCACCAGCCCAGCTGATGGACCATCGTTCCAGGGAGAGATAAGGCACAAGATAACCAATGTTATCGTGACCCACTCAAGGATGTGTTTCACAATTTAAATTTTTATCTCCATGGCTGGTAATACCCCAATCTTCGCTGAGGAAACCAGCAAGTTATTTCCTTGATGTTCACTTTGGCCCTGCGGGAGGAGATATTCTAGTATACAATAAATCACATTCTCCCTGACATACACAGGAAGAGTCGGCTCTGCAATCGAGGAGAACCCAGTGTTGGCCAACACAGGCTCCCTGTGATCACGTGGGTTTTCTCCGGGTGCTCCGGTTTCCTCCCACATTCCAAAGACGTTCAGGTTTGTAGGTTAATTGGCTTCTTTCCCCATGAACCTGGAATTTATCTCGCTGTTGTCCGCTCCATTTCCTTGTGAGGGAACTGAGTAATTCCAATCGTAGCACTTTTACAGAAAGTGAAATGCAGATTGTAAGACTACCTACTGGAGGTAAAGAGAGTGCTGGAAGCACACTGGAACAATGGCTGCAATAAGGTCAACCATTTAGTTTAAAGAGGCATCATGCTAAAGCACATGAGCCCATAACTGCCTCAAACAACCAATGACATCATTAGGATACGATGCTGGCGGATGTAATGAACCGAAAGGAATTTACCGCAAATAGGTTAATTCACATTGAATCTTATCAGCTCCTGAAACCCTCATTTAAGTCTTAGCCACCTCCAGAGATGGCTATTTCAGAGTTCTGGTCTCCCATCTTCCATCCTACCTTAGATCCACGACTAACAACTGACTGACAATTCTTCTCCTGGCATTGAATCACTTCTTGGCCTCAGCCTCCCCATCCTGAAACTCCTCCAGCCCAACAACCGCATTTCTGTAATCTTCCAATTCTGGCATCTTGCATATCCGGATTTTCTTTGTTCACCATTGCCGGCTCCAGTGTCCAGATGCCAAGAGCCAAGCTCTGGAATTGCCTCGTTAACTGCTCTCCCTCTCTTTAGTGACCAAACCATTGTCACCATCGCCCAAATCACATGTTCAATATTTCCATTTTGATTTAATGTCAAAGTCTGTTTGTTAACAATCCTGTTATGTAGCCTGGGATGTTAGACATGCTCCATTACTACTCAGTTGCATTGTTATTAACCTCCCAATTAAGCCTATTCAAAATGGAATAGCCTATTATCAAAAAATAATTTTAAAAAAATCTTTTGCAGCAGAAGAATCTTAGAAATTAGAAAGTAACCGTGTCAGTATTGTTGCTGAAAATTTATGACACCATCTTCTCGTTAACATCGGTGCCATTACAGGGAGAGACAGTCTCCTAGAATGGGAGCAAACTGGTTTATAAATTGGATAGAGTGGATTGGAAGATCCTCAACATGAACTCAAGACCTCATTACAAATTAATCCTCCATGGTTGCTCAGAGCAAACATGGGTAATAAAATATCCTCCTGATAACCATCTACTGTTACACCTCCATTTTAAGCAACACTTGGAAGAAGTAATGGTGAAAGCAGGAGAACATGAAGTGTTCTAGCTAGGCGATGTCCTAACCTGTCGTAAAATGGCTCGACAGCAAATATACCCACCAAGATAAACAAGTTCTAAAAAGCATGGTCAATAAACTGGATCTGCAGTTGCCCTGAACTGATTAAACACAAGGGAAAGGTCTATCTAAACTCATGTTCACTGATATATCTGCATCTGACAATGATGGGAGTGATAGAAATGACTACCACAGTTTTTACAGGGACAAGTTCTGCCTTCACATGGAGGATACCAGCCTTATATTGTCCACCATTATCATTGTTCTAAATGATATAGATTCAGATCTGACTTAATTACTCGAGGCATCTCAGAGTGCAATGACGCTATGACAGCAGATTAGATTCCATGATCTATTTCATATGCTGGAACATCCCTCACTCCACTGTCACCATCAAACTAACTGATCAGCGAGGAGTGCAGAAGAGAATGCTAGGAACAGCCCTAAACATAATTAGAAATAATGTCCTCCCACTGAACCACAAGTAGAAGCAGCATTCTTTCAACAGAGCAAAGTGATCCCATAAGTAACAGACCCAATCCACTGCCTGCAATCTTGACACCACGATCGTGTCTCGTGGTGGATAATTAAGTAGTAACAGTGGGAGGTGGCTCCGAAAACATTCCCATGCTCAATAATGGCAGGACCCAGCACGCAAGTCTCCCAAAACATGTCTGAAACATTCGCAAACAGACAAATGGATGATCCTTTGTGTCTCCAAGCTCACGGAAGCCTGTTTAAAGCAAGTCGATCTACATGATATCAAGTATCTGTGCACATTGAATATTGGAAAAGCTATAAATCCTAACAATATGTGGCTAGGGTGCTGGGAACTTGCATTCCAGTACTGGTAGTGTCTCCAGTCAGTCTAATTATTACACTGGCATCACCCAACAAAACTTGCCTAAAGATCTAGGAGTGCAGGTACATAAGTTCCTCAAAAGTGGTGCCACAGGTAGATACGGTGGTCAAGTAGGCTTTTGGTACATTAGCCTTCATCAATTTGGCAAGTGACTATCAACGTTGGGATGTTATACTACAGCTGCACAAGACGTTGCCTTGCCTTGCCTTGCCTTGATATGAAGAAGGGTCTCGACCTGAAATGTCACCTATTCCTTTTCTCCCGAGATGTTGCCTGATCTGCTGAGTTACTACAAATGTTTGGGTCTATCTTCAATTTAAACCAGCATCTGCAGTTCCTTCCAACACAAAACTTGGCAAAGTATCTCTATTCAAAATTATCAATTTCAGCCAACTACCATTGGTTTGGTTTAATCTGAATTGTCAGCAACAAAATGAGGGCGTCACAGACGGTTCTAGTGAGTGGTCTTACTCCACCAAGACCTGATCATCAATAGTGGCTTTTTGCTGGGACCATTTGGCTCCAGACTTCATTAGGATCTGAGTCCAAAGAGCTGAATTCCAGAGTTGAGGTGAAGGTGGCTGCCACTGACATCAGGGTAACATCCGGCTGAGGAACTCCAGGAAAATTGAAATACAGAGATCAAGGAGAAAAGAATCTAAAGGAAAACAGCCCAATGAGAGGAATTACACCCAGCACAGAAATGATGTTTGTTGTTGCTGTGCTGAATCACCTCAATCTAGGACATTAATTACTTCCTCTGGGCAATGGCCCAGGTCGAACCACTTTCAACTACTTCATCCAGAGCTTTCAGAAGTCTAAAGTGGGAATGTTCACCAACGATTTATCCAGTGAGGCTATGTGGGTGGAGCTGAGAAATAAAAAGGGGATGATCACCATGTTGGGAACGTGACCCCCAGATAGTAAAGGGGAATGAAAAAAATCAAATGTATTGGGGGATTGTAGGCAGCTGCAAGAATAGAGTTGTCAGTAGGGGATTTTTACTTTCCAGATAGAGATTGGGACTGCCATGGTGCCAAGGGCTCAGACAGGGTGGAATTTGTCAAATGTGTTCAGGAAAGTTTCATCAAGCAATATGTATACGCCCCGACAAGGGCGAGGGCACATCTTGATCTACTTTTAGAAAATTGGGAAGAGCATGTGACTGAAGTGTCTGTGGGTAAGCATTTTGCGACCAGCAATTACAGCTTTATTAACTTTTAAATAGTTATAGATAAGGTCAGGGCAATAAGTTAAAATTCTGAATTGGTTCAAGACCGGCTTTGATGGTATTGGACAGGAATTTGCAAAGGTTGATTGGAGCAAGTTGTTTGCAGGTAAAGGGATGTCTGGAATGTGAGAATGTGCAAGGTATGATTAGTAAGTTTGCAGATGACAATAAAGTGGGTGCTACCCAGTTTCTATGCTGTATGACTCTATGCTTGAACAACGTTTGCAACTGAATTTCACAGTGAAGCAGAAAGCATCTACAGCACGAAGTTTCCGAAAATGAAGGAAAACAAAACAAAAAAAAAATTAAAACGCCTTTTTTTTCCTTCTGCTCTATACTGTCTTTTATCTACGTCCCTTTCTCCTCTACTTAGGCACTGTTTTTCCTCTGCTCCGACTCCAGACTCTCATTGTAAACAAAAGTTGTTTTGGAGCACATTACAGCTTAACACTCCATCCTTTGAAACATATAAACAAGTGTTAATTTTTACAAATACAAAAATCCGCAACTGCAAAATGAAATATATTGTCTCAGTGCATCACTTTCCTAATGTGAAGTAACATAACAGCTTGTTCCAAAGGGGTCAAAGTCAATATGTTTGCAGATTTAAGTGCTGATCTATATATCATGGGCCTTCAGTGTGCGCCTTGCCTGCTTCTCTTCCCCTGTTATTGACAGCAAACAGATGAAAATCTCAGTATCGCTCTTCCCTTCAGATGTGAGGATTGGCACGTGAACAAAACCAAGAGTTTATTGAAATGGCAGAGGATTTTATTTCCTTTGTTTCTCTGACTGGGGTCAACAGGCCTTAAATCTTTCATTCCTGGCAATACGAAAGAGATCATGATTTTAAAATAAAGCAAAAATATGAATTTTCAAAAATATTAAGAGGTGAAAATTGTCAGCTGTGTATGCCAAATGTGTGAAGTAGTACTGTGTGCACTTTGAAATACAAGACTACCCGTAATACAACAAATTTTAGCAGGGTCCAATACCCTCACATTTTACACCGTGTATTGGGCTTTGATAATATATATGAATTCAATGAGTTGGTTAGTAATTTTGCATATGACACCAAAATAGCTGGCGTTGCGGACAGTGAGGAAGATTTTTCAAATATTCAGCGGGATTTGGATAATGATCATCTATAGAAATAAGCAGAGAAAGAGCAGATGGAGTTTAATCCAAGCAGTGTGTGGTTTAAAGCGAGAGGAGGAAGATTTAATGTGAATCTCGTGAACAACTTCTTCAAACCATAACCAAATAACATATCTTTGTAGGTATTAGACAATAGACAATAGGTGCAGGCGTAGGCCATTCAGCCCTTCGAGCCAGCAACTGCAGAGTGAAATATATTGTTTCAGTGCTCAGTAGGACCGAAGTTGCCACCAGATACATGTCATCAATAAGAAGCAACAAGGCATTTGGCCCCAATTGATTGCTTTGACATCTAATAAAATCATATTAATCTTTTCCTCTGCACTACATTTTTGCACTAACTGTATATCCCTGATTTCCTTCATTTCCAAAAAATTCGGAAAACCCTTCACCGGTTGGAATATTACCAAGACCAAACAAAGATGGTTGTGGTGATTGGAGATCTATCAGGGCAGCCACAGGACATCTCTGCAGGATTCCTCAGTTGTCCTAGGCCCAACCATCTTCAGCTGCTTCCTTCAATCATCAGGTCAGAAGAACATAGAGAAGTACAGCATAGGAACAGGCTCTTCGGCCCACAATGTTTGTGCTGCAATAGCACATGGACACCACCATCGGGAGGTTGTCGACAGTGGACACACTGTCCTGACTTGGAATTATTTTTTAACAGTTTCACTTTTGCCGTGTCAAAATCCAGGAACTCCCTCCATAACAGCATTGAGGGAATACACACACCTCCAGGACTGCGGCTGATCAAGAAGAAAGTTCACCACCATCTTCTCAACGGCAATTAAGGATGGGCAATTAAATACTGGCTCAGCTTGTGAGGCCCACATCCTTGCAATGAACAATAAAAATATCTATTTATTTCTGCCTTGAATGTGTTCAATGAGTGAGCCTCCATTGACTGAGCCTCCATTGTTGGGCAAAGAAAGTCAAACGTTCACCACATTCTGTGTCAAGAAACATCTTCTCATCTCTGTCGTGAACTAGTGCCTCTTACATCACGGCATTATCTCTTTTCTCTGGGCAACCCAGCCACAGGACCTGTGCTGCAGGGGCTTGTCAGCTCAACCTCATGGGTCCTGTATGCTTAAATATAAACCTGTGTAAATCGCACCTTTGTCTTGGTTTGTATTATGCTCCACATTGGTATGCTTGATATTTTGCTGACAGCCATAATACATTTAAGACATAAAGCATATTGGTTTCGTTAAAAGAGGTGGTGGTGGAATGTCAAACAGGTTACTGAGTCACAGTCTCTGCTCCCAACTATCTCACAGCTAATTTTAACTGGACTCCACCTATTGCTGACTCACAGGGAATCAGCTGATATCTTGGATCGAGATGCATGTGACATGTTTGATGCCACAGCCTGAGCAGTGGAAAACAGGAACAGCAAAATACTGCTATTAATTGCTTTGACGCATGAATGTGGAAGAAACGCAAAGCTTTCGTTTCTGTGATGCCTTTCAGATCTTACCAATGTGCCTTCATCTAATGCAGTTGTTTAGAAATATAGTCATCATTGAAATATAGGAAACAAGGCAGCCAATGTGTGAAAAGCAAATGTTATAACAAACAGTTCATGTGGTGTACAAGTGATGCTTGGTTATGGCACTCAACATGTAATGCGTAAGCAGATACCAAATTCCAGTCCATTGCCATCGGGAAAACATGACTGTTTTCTAAGTAATGATGAGTGCGCATAATAACGGCCAACATTCTGGAGATTCCAGCACTTTTCTTCAAAATAGTAACTTAGGGTCTGACGTCCACCTGACGACACAGTCTACGCTTATGGTTTCATCCATAAAACATCATCTCTCGGACAGTGCAGCATTTATTCAATTTTGTGCCTTGCATTATCTTGGAGTTTGATGCTCACAACTCTGGATTATGATGGAAATGCTAGTTGGTAATTGATAAGTGATTACAATGAAAATACATTTCGTTTTCTCTGTACTGTACACTGACAATGACAATTAAAATTGAATCTGAATCTGAATAAAAGCATCTGCAGGAACACGTGAGCCTGCCTTGCTCATTTACAACCACACAGAATAGGATTTTCTTGCAAAGTTTAGACACCTCTGGTTCAATTACAATGCATAGGGCCCTACGCAATGTCCAGCATAGAGCAGAGAGTGGTGAATCTGTGGAATTCTCTGCCACAGAAGGTAGTTGGGGCCAGTTCATTGGCTATATTTAAGAGGGAGTTAGATGTGGCCTTTGTGGCTAAAGGGATCAGGGGGTATGGAGAGAAGGCAGGTACAGCATACTGAGTTGGATGATCAGCCATGATCATATTGAATGGCAGTGCAGGCTCGAAGGGCCGAATGGCCTACTCCTGCACCTATTTTCTATGTTTCTATAGTGTGCACCAAGTAGAGTCCCTGCCTCATCGCACCAGCGAGCTGGGTTCAATCCTGATATTGGTCGCTGTATGTGTGGAAATTACACAATTACACATCCCAAAGATATGCAGTTCAGTAGGTCAAGTGGCCACTCCAAATTACCGTAGTGGGTGAGTTGTAGAATTTATAAGGAATTGATAGAATGTATGAAGAATAGGAATAATGTTGGGTTAGAGTAAATGGGTTGATGGTGGACTCAAGAACCTGTTTCTATGCTCCATTCTCTCTATGATATTATTGTAGGGAAAAAGTGTTAAATTAATTCAGAATGTCAAACATTGCAATATTTTCAAGAGTCTAACAGGACACTGGCCTACATTGGTGCAACTAAGATTAAGATGTATGGGATCCACAATAATTTGTCTGTTTTAGATTCGGAATTGGTTTACTCATATAAGACAGATGGTTGTGGTAGGAGGGTTTCTTCTGGCTGGAGGCTTGTGATCATAATTCCACAGGGTCCTGTTGAAATACAGTCCAAATCCAAACATTCATGGAACCTAATCCAAACATAGCCGACCTGGACCTAACCCCAGCCCTGGGAAATATTCTGTTCGGAACCAAGTCAACCAAACCTGGAGACATTTGCTGATAAGCAGAAGAAAAGGTTTGTTCTTCTGCACGTATATTGCCATCAATTAAAAGCTTATGACGTATGTGGTAATATAAGCAAATCACTGGATAACGCACTGCACTGGAGCAATATGACACAAACTGAATGTTTTATTGTAGTGTATCGTCGACTTGGGTCATGCCATTAACTATATACTCTCCCCACCATTCGATCTCCCAATGTTTAACACCTCACACTTGCTCGGAATAAACTCCACCTGCCGTTTCTCCGCCCATTTCTGTAACTGATCCCGCTATAAACTTTGACAGCCATCCTCACTGTCTACAACTCCATCAACTGGAGTTGTCTGCACATTTACTAACCAACCATCTAAATCAACAAGTCATTTATATGTATCAGAAACAACAGAGGTCCCAGAATCCCAGGATCCCAGGAGAACTCCGAATCCAAATGCCCAAATCACTGTGGATCCGTGAATCTTAATTTTCTGGACCAGCCTATAATGACGGACTTTATCAAATGCGTTACTAAAATCTGTGTCGACAACATCCACTGCCCAAACCTCATCGACCACCTTTGTCCCCACCTCAAAAAACAAGTTTGTAAGACATGGCCTGCCATGCTGAATGTCCCTCACTAACCCATTCTATTCTAAATGGAAGTAAATATTGTCTCAGAGAATCCTCTTCAAAGGTTTCCCCACCACTCTTGTGATGTTCACCAGTCTATAATGTACTGAATTATCATCGACCACGCCTGTGACTATAGATGGTGCAAAGATTTTCATGGAGGCCCCTGCAATCTCCTCTCTTGCCTCTTTCATTAACCGGGAATAGATCCCATTAGGCCCTGGGGATACTTCCACCTTAATGTTCTTCAAGAGCCCCAACACATCCTCTAGCTTAATCTCAAACTCCACTTGCTGGCCCCATATGGCCCTTCTAATTGCCTGCTTGAGTTCTTTCTTGCTTGCTTTATATTCCTCAAGGGCCCTGTATGATTTTATTTTGTTTAAACCTTATGGACACTTCCTTTTTTTGGGACTAAATTTACAACCTCTTAGTTACCTTACTTTGCCATCGTTATCCCTCACCCTTACTGTAACATGCTGGTCCCGAAATCTGATCAGCTGGCCAATAAAAGACTACCGCCTGTCAGATGTGGCCTTTCCCAACACCAATCGCTCCCAATTTACCTGACTATTAATGGTGAAATGTGCCTTATTCCAATTTAGTACCCTTCCCTAAAGTCAGACTTATTTCTATTCATGGCTGTCATAAAAAGCAGAATTGCGATCACTGGTTCTTGTTTTACTTTTACATTTGAGCAGATTGTAAGAAAGGTGGGCAGCCAGAGATCGTGCTAATGGAAAATATTTGAGGTCCTGCGAGAAAATATAGGGAGTTAGGAAAGAAGTTAAAAAGTAGGACCTCAAGGGTAGTAACCTCTGAATTAATACTGGTGTCATGCTAGTGAGGGTAGAAACAGAGGTACAGGCAAGATGAACACATGGCTAAGGAGATGTTGCAGCGGGCAGGGATTCAGATTCTTGACCTTGTTAAAGTCCATGTAGCCAATGGCCATGGCCTTGCCCTCATGAATCCTCTTGGTGACCTTTTCAGAAAACTCGGTCAGACAAAAATGCTGGAGAAACTCAGCGGGTGAGGCAGCATCTATGGAGCGAAGGATAGGCGACGTTTCAGGTCGAGACCCTTCTTCAGAAAACTCTATCTGTCAGCAGGAATTAGAAGAGCAGGTATATAGGGAGGTCGCAGATAGATACAAGAATAATAGGATAGTATTAGTGGGAGATTTTAAATTCTCTAACATTGGCTGGGACACCAAGACTGTTTAGTGAACCCTGATAGAAAAGAGATACTGAGGCCCTAGTCAAGAAAAATGAGGCATTCATCAGAATAAACCAGTCAGGATCAAGTAAATCCCTTGACCCGTATAAAAATGTAGGAGTACACGTAAGAGGGAAATCAGGAGAGGAAAAGAGGGCAAGATGGATCTAGTGGGCAAGATAAACGAAAATCACAAGAGATTCAACAGGTATATTAAGAGAGAAGCGATGGCTGGGGAGGGATTAGGTCTGCTTAAAGATCAGCACGGTTAATTACTCAAATCCACTAGAAAAGCCAAGAACAAATTTCTGCATGAGGAATTTTGCAGCACAGAAACACATTTCCTTTGTTTTAAATGCCCTCTATACTAATTACCTCAATTAAGAATCTGGTCCACGTTTTAACTACTATACATATTTTTCCGCAATTCAGTTTTGAATTAATTTGTATAATTATACTCATTTGGTACTTTGGAACAAAAAAGCTTTGATAATAATCTGGCAAAAGTTCTCACTCTGGTTTCCTTGGTGAGACGGTCCCAGAGCCCAAATCCACCTGTTGGGTTAGTGCCACATTTGCAGTTTAGACCACAGGCGTCCAATGGAGCCAAGGAGAAAACATACTTCCTGTATTTACAGCTGCTCCAACATTTCAGCATATTTCAAATGCTCCGAAGCTGAAACTGCAGCATTTTATCCGTTGTCACCTCCTTACTAATTTACTTTAACATCAGGCCATCAAAACTCAGCTTCTCTCAGCCTTTGACAACTGCCACAGAGAATTTTGCGCAGTAAACACCTCACATTGACCAGAGACATGCATTGATTTACAGCTCTCAGCTGCTCCAGCTGAAGTGATCCAATGATGGGCAATTACATTTGCTGCTATTGTACATGTGTGACATATCTGCACTTATGTGGACGGACTTTGTCCAGCAGATAACATTAAAGAGGTCATTTTAAATCAGCCCCTGAGCTTTGTACTTCTCCATTACTAAAGCAAATCTCACCGTCCACTGCCACTAGTTGATGCTGAAGGAGATGTGTTCATGACTTTCAAGGCCATAGACAATGACCCTCGTTTTGACAAACAAAAAGGTTGAATGAAGCGAGGTTTACGAGGACGATAAGCAAATGGTTGAAATGACAAGAGGTAGTCTCATTCCAACACTTCCCCACGAACTCCCACCTCCCCATCTCAAACGTTGCTGCTTTACCCCTCTGCAGGCAGTGATTCACGCAGAAGAGTGATTTTCCAGGAGCCAACACTCTTGCCAGTATTTCATTAATCAGTATCAGGGTATGGTTGTATAGTCCAGAGGCTGGAGAACAATTAATTCCATTTTAATAAATCCGGAAATAAAATGCTAGCATTTATAATGGTGATCCTAAAAGTGCTGAATTGCTGAAAATACCCATAAGATTTACTAATGTCCTTTAGGGATGGAAATCTGCCTGTTTTAATTAGAACATGCCCTAAAGAAATCGAAGGTTTGAAACATAATCAGTCGGAAAAATTGTTTGACATTTTGGCTTCACAGAAAACGGCATTATCACCCCAAATATGAACCCAATTCTAATCAAATGAAGGTTGGAGGTGACAGATGAGAGGTGGCATAAGAGCAGCTGAGTATGCTCAGCAGTCATGATCTAGTTCTCTATTAAACTTTTACAATCACACTACACTTTCCACACAAATACACTTATCTTCCCACTGATTGCTACACATACTTTAACAAGAATAATTGTAATCAGTGTGTCACTGCAAGGTAACAAACTATCTAATTACAGAAAAGGATGAAAGAAACTATCTTGAATTATGCATTTTACTGCATTAAACATGTCAGCTGGAGATCTTTACATAGTCATTGGTCATCCAAAGCATCACTGACAGGAAGCAACGACGCTGGAATTGTTTACATCTTCATAGTCATAGAGTGTGGAAACAGGGCCTTTGGCCCAACTTGCCTACACCGACCATCTTTGCCGCATATCCTCTAAACCTATCCTATCCATGTATCTATCCAATGTGTTTTAAACGTGGTGATAGTAACTGCCTCTACTACCTCCTCTAGCAGCTTGTTCCACTACCCACTGTGTGAAAAAGTTGCTACTCAGGTTTCCTATTATATATTTCCCCTCTATGCCCTCCTGAACTCCCTTATTAGCTAACTCCTCAGTTCCCGAAACTCCTCCAGGGATGCACTTGATCCTAGCTGCCTATACCTGCCCATGCCTCCTTTTTTGTGATCAGAGCCTAATTTCTCTCGTCATCCAAGTTTCACATTGTTCCTTTGTTAGAGGTAGAGTTATATTTAATTCTAATACTCCATTTGTCAATTTTCGATCGTGATAGAGACTCCGTGAAGAGGAAAAATGTGAATTCAAACCAATTTATGCAAAACATTGAGATAAATATTAGCCCTCTATTTCCAAATCAAAATCCAATGGCTTGCTTCAAGGACTCATTACCTTTCTTGGTGACAAAACAATATTCTTATACAACCAAACCCACAAAAATATGAACTTATTCTATTAATATAATCTATTGTGCTTAAACAATACGACAAATAGGAACATTTCTGAGATGAATATAGTTTGAAAGACACGTATTATCGACACCCAACTTCTTCTTAACAAGTGCGCTTTAACTTTGTTCATCTTCCCCTTCATTCGCATTAGAGAAATATTTCCATCAGGAAATTTTATTCGTCACATTATCTGTGACTTATCCAAGAGGTCAATAAAAGGCAAATTGATACAATAAGTATCCATGAAACTAATAAAGTGACAAAAGGAACTGGTACTGTTCAACGTTACGAAGAAAAGCAATGGCAGTGTCACTTCCATCAAAGCAAACAGGCTCCAAAACTGTCACCTTCTTCAGTTTATAACACAAGCAACACATGCTCATCTCCCAATCATTGTGGAGCTCTGACATGTATGTGTGTGATACTGTCATTCTAAGGGAACTGATATTATACAATCCTCTGTATTCACCTTCACTCTCCATAGCTGGGAGTGTGTGTGGCACTATGGACACTGCCGGACATGGCTAGATTAAGTGGATAGGCTACCATACACTGGAGTTTAGGATGAGGGGTGATCTTATTAAAACACAAATTTTAAGGTGCTTGGTAAGTCAAAAGTTGTGAGGATATTTTCCCTGATGAGGGAAGCTAGAATCTGGAGAGGGGGCGTGGGATTAAATTATTTCAACGGGTTGAGAATTTTTGGAATCCTCAGCCATAGAAAATTGAATGCTGAGTTATTATCATTCATTGGTGAGGTCGATTTTTAAATGGCTGGAAACCAAGGGTATGGGGTCGGCCCAAGAGATGCACTTAAAGTCAATAGTCCAAGATCATTGGATGCATAAGAGACTGCAGGTGCTCGAACATGAAGCAAAAGGACATCCTTGCATCCCACCTCTCACCAAACTGTGGAGTCCTGATGCAGGGTTTCAGCCCAAAATGTCAAATGTCCCTCTGCCTGCACAGATGCTGCCTGACCTGCTGAGTTCGCCAGCTGTTTACTTTTTGCAGTTGACCTTATTGATTGGCAGAGCAAATGGTTTAACCTATTTCTCCAATTTCTTACAATCTCATCAAAAGGCAGGGTAGGTGGGGTGTTTGCAGGTTTGGTTAATAAAATTATCAAGTGAACAGCTTCCTCCCCAGGAGTCACAAGACTGTGTGCTGGTGCTGGAATCCTGAACAAAAAAAACAAAGAGTAGGATGAACTCAGCGAGTCAGGCAGCATCTGTGGACGGAAATGGACAGACGGTATTTCGGATCGGGACCAGTCTTCAGACTGAAGGGTTAGCAGTCCCTACATAAGATTTTTACTAATTTAAGAAATGCAGAAATAGCTAGGATAAAAAGCAACTAGTGGTACAGAATGTAGCCTAGAGACATTGCAACAAAGGCCTTCCTTTGACGGACTGAGCTTCATGCTGGCTTTCTCTAAGCAGGCCTCCTCTCATTTCATCAACGATGAACACACTTCCTCTACAAATTTTAGCCAGTGCCCTACAATTGGCAGGAAACAACCAATTTACAAAAAGACACAACAAGCAATTATAACTGTCAGCAGGAAGCGTGGATTACTCAAGCCTCCCATTAGCCAAGAGAACTACCAACGTCACACGGTTGCACCCTCACTTATCTGAACACGGATGTGTCCTTGCTGGGCCGTTTCCCATTCATCCCTGCATCCCACCACCAACCAATGATTTGAGAACATACCAGGGGCAAAACAAAATGAGGGAAAATTTGTGCAGTTAACGATGAGAAGAGAACAGGGTTCACAAATTGTTTCAGAGGAAGATGAAAGTCAATTTCAACAGGAAAAAGGAAACAGACTCCAGTCAAGTCAGTGAACTTTCCAGGAAAGCTTTTACAGAAACGCGTAGTTGTGGCAGAGAGTTGCCCAGAATTGAGAGTAGGGAAACCACAAGGGTGTTCACTTGGGATGAAATTGTCATCAGTGCATGCCTGATGCAGCGGCAGATTCTCAGAGCAGGGGTTTCACTCCACAGCAGACTACATTGTACCCAAGTAATAAATCATGATAATCAAGGCAGTTGACTGTGATATGTGAAATGGAGAGAAAGAGAGAACAGTAAAAAGGGAAGAAAGGAGCAATGAAAAGCAAACACAAGAATGAAAAAGAATGAGGAAAAAGTGAGAACAGGTAAATGTGAGGGAAAGAATGTGAGGTAGGAAAAAACAGAAAAGGAAGAAAGCACAAGGTAATATGAGAGAGTGAGTAAACCCCATGGAACACATACAAAAAAGAGAACACAAAAAGCCTTCCCTTTGAGAAAGAGAGGAGGCATGAACAACGAGATTGAGAAAGAGCATGAGAACCCAAGTGAACTCAAGAACAAAGATAGACAGAGCTTTAGTAACTCAGCAGGTCAGGCAGCATCTCTGGAGAACATGGATAGGTGACATTGAAGAGGTGCTGCCTGAGATGCTGAGTTACTCCAGCACTTTGTGTCATGATTTGTAAACTAGCATCTGCAATTCATTGTTTCCTTAAAGAACAAACTTATTTTAAAGAGTGTTTAGAATTTTCAGCAATTGCGTTGGTTTCCTCGGGAAGCTCCAGTTTCCTCCTAGATCCCAAAGACGTGCGGGTTTGGAGGTTAATTGGTCCTAGTGGGTAGGCAGAGGGATAACATAGAACTAATGTGAATGGGTGATCAATGGATGGCGTGGACTCAGTGAGCCAAAAGGCCTGTTTCCATGCTGTATATTTCAATTCAAACCAATTCAATCAATGAATCAAACATTCACAGAAGAGAGACATGGCATAATATAACAGAGCTTATAATGTGCCAAGCATACAACAGCCAGTGGGGTAACAAGAAAGATCATAAAACTACTTAAATGCTGATGCAGAACAGTCAACTCTTTCATGTTCTTAACAGAATTCTACATCAAAGCAGCTCAATTAGAAGAGCTTATCGCACGTTATTAGATTTTGTATTATCTAAGGCTAGGTTGCCAAGCAGGTCAGTATTGCTGGGGCCTATGAGGTGACCAGGTTTGTATTGAGAAAGCTTCCTGCACAGTCTATTAATTTAGGCTTAGCCCTTCATTGTCTCTATTTGTTAGATGTATTGATAGATTATTTCTACTGTGCATATGAATAATAAACAGTTTTTTCTGATGATCACACTTTTTCTCTTTGGGTTTAGTTGACACTTTCTGATGAAGTGGAAGTAATGTATAGGCTGTGAAAGAGTGTGTTCCCATTGAGATGGCATCTCTGGAACGTGTACCCATTGAGATGGCATCTCTGGAGTGTGTTCGCACTGACAAGAAATCCTTGAGTTGTTTATAATTAACAGGATAACCCTGGATGATGTCCCTTTGTCAGAGAGTATCTAAATTGTTTCCCACAAGTGTGTTTCTGAACCACATTTCTGGAGGTTTGTCAGCTGGGTATCAATGGATTGCTCTATTACCTCCAAGTCATACTAAACAGTAATTTACACCCCCCCCTCTGTGCACTGTGACTACAGTGTATATCATCCACAAACTGTACTGAAGCTACAACTCCTTCCCCTAGCATTCATGAAAATGATTGCAAGGTTAATGTAGGCAGCTCACAAGCATCTTCTCCAAAGCAATGCAGAATGGATAACAAATGTCCCATAATGCGCATGACCCCCAAAATGAATTAAATACAGCAAGTTCCAGGATAAAAAATGTGATCCAAATCCATTCCTCCCCCTCCTCCTCCAGCTTTCCACCACCTCCACATTACAGCCAGGAAATACTACAGTGAAATTCTGCATTCAGTAATGGCTCCAAAAGCACAACGGATAAAAGACTTAAGTTGACAGAGTGCATTGGGTCTAAAACTCCTCATAATCTCAATGTCCAAATGGCTAGGTGAAGGAAGCTGTGATCACAGGTTCAAATGTACAATTGTACGTGATTGTCATGTGTACCCATGTATAGTGAAATTATTTTATTTGCCTACAGTTCAGTGACAATCCTGCTAATCCGGCACAATCACACTAATGATAAGAATTTATGATAGTAGACCACATTGAGTCCGTACACAAGAGATGCCATGTTTTACGTGAAATCTTGTATCCTTCAAGGCTGACTTAAAACAAAAATGCTTATGCTCCTGCACAGATAAAAAAGGCACCAATGACAATGCATCAGTCCTTCAGTGCAACACAAAGTGTATGGGCTAGATCCTGCAAGGAGCTCAAACAAAATTTTCTTGCAAACAAAAATCCACTCTCAAACCATTCAGAGATCACAGACAGTAAAGATTCCATAGTATCAGTGCAACCCATTAAAAAAAAACCCTTCAATTTATGTAATCCAAGTTGCCCAAAGTGTCTATTAGCCAAGAGGTACTTTTGAATTTGCACCTACTGATCTCCCATTGCAATAACATGATAATGCCTAGATAATTTATTTATCAATTACGTTGTCTTTGGGATAAATAGTGGCCAGGACACTGGAGACAGCATCCTCTATTATTCTTCAAAAGGATGCCATTGGCTCTTGATGGTTCAATTAATAAATGGGGGTGGGAGATTGTAACCTTCACGTGATCCACCCTGTTTCGACGAATGCAATCAACGTAGTGTGCACAGAAGATCAAACAGAACAAGTTGTCTTACAACTTTAGACTACGCAAGATGAAGAATGAATAAATGCAGGCCTTAGCTTAATGTCTCATCCGAGAAACAGTACCAGAATACAATAAAACATGCTCCATGGCTGCAAAGGAACATCAGCCCATGTTGGTGCTTATTGTCTGCAGTGTCCCGACAACATTGATGATAAATAAATTATCTAGTCATTATCAGGTTATAGCAGGGATATCAATGTGTGGAAATCTCATTGGATGTGAGACACACCTGAGGGAGAGAGAGACATGAATGCCCAACTTCTGTCTCAGAAAAAAGAGCCAGAGCTGGCAGTCAGCCACACACCGAGTATATCTGCCAGAATGTGTGCCTGTGGACGAATTACTGAGTGCCACTTCATTACTGAAGTTCAGTTCGCTCTCTTACAAAAAAAAACAAATGGTGTGGCTATCCCCTCTCATTTTGTAAACCCATTTTAACCTGAACATATATACCAGATGTCTTCACACATGTAGAGTTGTGAGAACCGGTGGACAGACATGGACAGAGATGCAATGAGACAAACACTTACCGAAGATCTCTCCATTTTTGGCATACTCAGTTACAAGATACAGCATATTTTTGGTCTCCATGACCTGCGAACACAAGAAAGAGCAAGTCAACACCTACCTCAACTGAGACCATCAAACTTTACATATTGAAAAAAACCCACAGGCTTGCGGTACGAATGAACCAGAAAAATGAAGGTACACAGAGTGCCAGCAAAACCCACCTTACACCTAAGATAGACAAAAAAAAGATGGAATAACTCAGCAGGTCAGACAGCATGTCTGGAGAAAGAGAATAGGCGACATTTCAAGTCGAGACACTTCTTCCCACCTTACACCTAAAATCCACACCCAAAATATTTCCTGCTGTTAACCTTTAAAGGACTAAAAGCTTTTAGTTATGAGACATTAAGCAACATTAAAAATGTCATAGTTGCAATAAAAATCTGAGTATTAGCCATCCGTTGTGTTACCTTTGCAGACTGAATCACAAACTACATGCAGAATTACAAGTATTGCTTTTGTGCAAAAAAAATCAGCTGCATTTTTACCACTCCCCAAATCTACTCGGCAGCCTCTTTGCAAGAGTAAAGATAATTAATCACTAATGCAGGGTGGGATGGAAGTGGAGACTGGTGGAGAGAAAGGTGAAATTATGAGTACAAGAGACTGCAGATGCTGGACTTGCTGGAGCAGAAAAAACTCTGGAGGAACTCAGCATGTCAGGCTGCATCTGTAGAGGCAAAGGAATGTTCAAAGTCTCTGGTGCATCTTTCTACAATGTTATGTTGCCAAATCAGCCCTAATCTGATGGAACGGCCAAGCAAGTGAAGGAACAGTATGGCCCTCTAAATGTCTGTCAGCAGGATCTTGAGTCAGTGCAGGAAGAAACCACCTCCAACTAGCATTCCAATCACTGGCATCCTTTTCATGAAGTGTTAATGATTTTTTCAGTTGAAACAAAGATCTTTTAGGAAAAGAAGGTGACAGGAGTTAAATTTGATTTCTTTACCTGGTAGAGTTTGATGATGTGTGGATGATCCAGCAGCTTCATTATTTGAACTTCTCTGTATATCTTCTCCAAGTTCACAGCATCCAGTTGAGACTTGTCAATTATTTTTATTGCCACCTGTTAGAGAGAAAGAAAAATATGAAATATATAAATGAAATGTCCCAATCACTGAGCTCCTGCTTTCTAAGTTGTCAAACCATTGCTTTTACTTTCTGACTTTAATGCTCTTCAAGAGCCCCAACACCACCTCATCTTAATCTCACACTGCTCTTGTATACTAGTATTCTCCACACTGATCTTGCTATTCCCCATTTCCTTCTCCTTGGTGAATACAGAAGCAAAGAACTAATTTTGTACCTAGCCTACATTTTCTGACACCAAGCACAGTCTTTATCTTTGATTAGAACAAGGATCATGGGGAGAAGGCAGGAAATGGGATTAGGAGGCAGAGATCAGTCACGATTGAATGGCCTATTTCTAGTACACTCAATGGGCTGAATGGCCTATTTCTACTCCTATAACTAGTGAACTTTGAACAATCCCACCTTCTCTCTGCTTATCCTCTTGTTTTTTTTAATGTATGTAGAATAGGTCTTGGGACTTTCTTTAATCCAACTCACCAAAGACATTTCATGGTCCCTTTTGGGCCATCTAATGGCTCACATAAGTTCTTTCTTATTTGCTTTATATTCCTCTAAGTCTCTGCCTGATTTCATGTTTTAAAACTTACATACACTTGCTTTTTGTTAGACCAAATTTACAAACACTAATCATCCAAGGTTCCTTTATATAGAACATAGAACAGTACAGCACAAGAACAGGCCCTCTGGCCCATAATGTGTGTGCTGAATATGATGTCAAGACTTTATCTCCCTGCACATAATCCATATCCCTCTATTTCGTGCATTTACCTTGCCATCCTCTTCCTCATCCTTACAGCCTGTCCTGAACTTTGGCCACCTGGCTTATAAATGTCACCAACATGTCAGATGTGAACTTACGCAATAACAACTGCACCCAATTTACTCTCCACGTACCTGCCTCAATCACTTTCTCATGCAACTCGTTCTATATACTTACCACCCTCTGTGTGAAGAAATTGTTCCTTAGGTTCCTTTTAAATTTTCCCCTCTCAACTTAAGCCTATGCTTTCTAGTTTTTGGTTCACATTGCCTGGGAAGACTTGTCTCTGACCCTCATGATTTAGGACTCCTCTAACATCTAACATCATCCTCTAACATCATCCCACAGTCCCCTGAAGATTCTTCGGCCCACTCTCGGATATAGACTTTCACAGAGGTTTAGGTTTGTTACTGTCGTATGTTCCAAAGTACAGTGAAAAGCTGTTAATTAAATGCTGTCCAATCAAATCAGTTAATACCACACATAAATACAATCAAGCCAATCTCAAGTTCAATAGGTAGAGCGAATAGAAGATAGTGTACAAATATTGATCTCAGCAAAATGTCCAATGTCTGCAACGAGGTAAGTTGGAGAATTGGGACTGTAGCCTAGCTTATGGTAGAACTGTTCAGAAGCCTGATAGCAAAGGCGAAGAAACTGTTCCTGCATCTGGTGGTGTACGCTTTCGAGCATCCATGTCTCCTGCCCGACGAGAGCAGGGTGTAGGAGGAATGAGCAGGGCTCGAAATTAGCGATTGCCCGGGTGCCATTGACCACCCAAAGTGACGCTGGGCAACCTAAATGCCGAGTCATTTTGACCAGCTTGGCACTGCAAATACTGGTTTATAACGAAGATAGACACATAAAACTGGAGTAACTCAATGGGTCAAGCAGCATCTCTGGAGAAAGGGAACGTGACTTTTCGTGTCGGCGGCGATGACGTAGTGCGGAGCAAAGATATGGGGTGTGGAGTGGCGAAGGGTTGGAGCGAATGACAGGCCCCGCACAATAGCGGCCAAAGATCCTATAGGACGGTATATAGGATCTTTGGCAGCAACAGCTATAGCGGCTCCTCCTCCTCCAGCAGCCCGCCCGCCCTGATAGCGGCCGCTGCTTGCCAATTCGCTAACGGCCATAACCGCTTTCAAAACAAACCCTCCCGCACGCCGAGGCCGGGATGGAGGAAAGAAGGGAGAGGCCTCCTTCCGCCGTCTGAAGCAGCTGCACCACTCGGCCCCGAACCGTCTGTTGGCTGGCGGAGGAGGGGAGGCGGTGGCATGGAGATCCCAACTGCCTCCCCCTTTGGCGGCGGCACTTGGCGGTGGAAAGGGACGGCCAAGGCAGCGGGGCGATGATACCGTCCGTGTCCGATGAGCGTTGACCTTCCTTCCTCCCCACCCCCCCCTCTCTCTCTCTCTCTCTCTCTCTCTTGTACGCCCCCATTATCCTGGGACCCCTCCTCTCCACTGTTCCCCATTCCCACCCCTATTCAGTCCTCACTGACATCTTCTGTGCTCCCCTCCCCATCTACCCCCCCCATCTATTCATCCTGCACTGATCCCCCAATTCATCCTGTACTCACCCCCGTTCCCATCCATCCTGCACTGCCTCCCCCCATTCATCCTGTACTGATCCCCTCATTCACCCTGTAATGATCCCCCCGATCCATCCTGTTCTGATTCCCTCATTCATCTATTACTGAGCCCCCCATTCATCCTGTACTGAAGCTCCCTGTCAACCCCACTGACTTCCCTCGTACTCTCCCCTCACAATTTTACCTATTCCAACCAACACACACTAATTCCTGTCTCAATCCATCCATCCCGCCCCTTGCCTTCTCACTCCCCCATCTATCCACCCCGCACTGGTTCACCGACCCCCCCCCCCCCGACCCTATTGTGCTGGAAATGTCTTCAGAGTGCAAATTGATTATGTTTGATAACGGAATGCAATCAAATGTGTTTTAAATCCCAATGTTATTATTTGTTTTAATCCATAAAGATTGATTATTTAAATTGTGAACACGTGAAACATTAAAACCACAATGTTCGATTGTCACTGCTACCGTCGACACTTTATTGCAGAATTCATTTTAATGGCAAATCAATGCTCATAATATGGAGTACCAGTACTGTTATTTAATGAGCAACATTCACAACTATACGTTGGATTGTATCCAGGTTTTACTTCCATAGTCGGTCATATACATCACAAATTTGGTCAGGAGATATTTTGGTTGAAATTTTAACGTTAATTCTGAAGTGGGAATGATGGAAACAGCGTTTATCAATAATTTAAAAACAATCTGCTGCATACAAACTGGGTATCTTCATTGCTGTTAAAAACACATACATTTAATCTGAATGTCCGGTAATGTGGCGTTTTGACACCTTTAAACATATTACCAAAAGAACATTTGCTGCAGTTATGTCCTTTGGCCATCTCTTGTCAGTTAGTGTAACATTTAACTTGTCAGATGGGTATAGTCGGTTTTAACAGCTATTATCATAAAATGCCTTTAGAAATTTCCTTGCAACCTGGATATTTTGTTGTGGATAAATTATGTGGGAAGCAAGAGTGTTTCTGTACCAATAGCAATAACGACCCAAGCTATGGCCGTGTCATGATAATTTTCGGTCCTTCACAGAAAACATGCTTGCATCAATCTGTAGTATGCATGGATAAGCATATATGGTCCAGGATTTAGTGACACAGGTTGATCATACGCTGAATAATCCAACCACATTTTTGTTGGGAAGTGGAAAGAAATAATAGAAATTGCATTAATTGCAATGTGTAAAAAGAGTTGAGATACTGTATTGTAACTTTGCTGCATGTAATTGTGGTACATATCTTGTCTTTAGTCATAGAATGATGCAGTGTGGAAACAGGCCCTTCAGCCCAACTTGCCCACACCAACCAACAGGTCCCATCTAAACTAGTCCCACTCACACGCGTTTGGCCCATATCCATCTAAATCTGTGCTATCCATGTACGTGTCCAAATGTCTCTTAAACATTAGGATAGTCCCAGCCTTAACTACCTCCTCTGGCAGCTCGTTACATACATCCAGCACCCTTTGTGTGAAAAAGCTACCTCTCAGATTCCTGTTAATTTCTGAAATATTGGTCATAAATTTTGGCTTGATTGGTGAATGTTTAGTTTGTGACATTATTTGAAGCAGAAATAATATGTGAATGCTTCATTGAGCATAATTCCAACTGGTAACTACGCACTTAGTTCGAGCACATTATCGCACGTATCATGCAAGCCGTCTTAAATTGACCACCTAAACAGTCATTTGGCAACCTAAAAAGGCTGCCTAAGTTGCCCGGCATGCAACAGGGAAAAAAAGTTAGTGAGAGCCCTGGACTAGGTTGGGAAAAGACTGATTGTGTTGGCTGCTTTCCTGAAGCAGCATGGTGGGATCAATGGTAGACGGAGTCACAACCTAACAGTATGCTTTCTACGATGTATCTGTAGAGGTTTGTACGAATCATTGGAGATATGCTGAAATTCCTCAGTCTCCTGAGGAAGTAGAGGCGATGGTGTGCCTTCATAGCTTACACTTCAATATGGTAGGTTCATGACATTGTTGGTAATATTTGCACCTAGGAACTTGAAGCACTCAATGTCCAGGAGCAGAAAAGACTGCAAAAAGTTGTGAACACTGCCCAGTCCATCATCGCCTCTGACCTCCCCACCATCGGAGTCGCTGCCTCAAAAAGGCAGCTAACATCATCAGAGGCCCACACCATCCTGGCCACACTCATTTCACCACTGCCATCGGGGAGAAGGCACCGGAGCCTGAAAACTTTGTAACATCCAGGTTTAGGAACAGCTTCTTCCCCACAGTCATCAGGCTATTAAACACGACAACAAATAAGCTCTGAATTAATAACAGACTATTATTATTATCGCACTATCATTGTTTGTTTTTTGAGTATGTGTGTACATGTATATATACACACACACTGAACTTTTTTCCTCTTCTTATGTACTATGTTTACATATTCTGTTGTGCTGCATCAAGTAAGAATTTCATTGTTCTATCTGGGACATATGACAATAAAATACTCTTGACTGTTGATTTCTACTTTAGCACCATTGATGGTGATTACAGCATTATGTGAACCAGATATATCCAAGAACAATGTGGGAAGCCAGATGAAACTGCAGGCTCTCTGCTGAGATTTACGAATCATCATTGGACACGAGTGAAGTGTTGGAAGTGTGGAAGGTGGCTAATGTTGTGACTCTTGGTAAGAAGGGTTGCAAGGAAAAGCCAGCGAACTATAGACCAGTGAGCCTAACATCTGAGGTAGGCAAGTTACTGGAGAGTCAGAGTCATACAGCATGGAAACAGGCCCTTTTATTCGTCCCATTTGTCTGCTTTTGGCAGATGTCCCTCTAATCCTATCTATGTACCTGTCCAAATGTTGTGAGGCACAGTTTATCTGAAATTACCCATCAAATGCTTTTATCATCTCAATCAGATCATCATTAAATCTTCTGTGCTCAAGGAAATATCAGGTCAGTTCATGTGATAGGAGTAGAATTAGGCCATTCGGCCCATCAAGTCTACTCCACCATTCAATCATGGCTGATCCATCTCTCCCTCCTCATCACATTGTCCTGCCTTCTGGGGAGGACCTCTGACACCTGTACTAAACAAAAATATATCTATCTCTGCCTTAAAAATATCAATTGACGGCCTCCACAGCCGTCTGTGGCAATGAATTCCACAGATTCACCATTCTCTGACGAAATAAATTCCTCCTCAGAAAGATGAATGTGTTTCGGAGAACTCTTTCTGGTTTAATAGTCACTTCATACGTCAGCACTGCTACTTATGTAAGTTAAATACATCCTGTATAGAAGCTTCATTGTCAAAGTGAAAACAAAGATTTACATTTTATATAAAATATATAATGAACCCTTTCATGAACCCATGATGTCTGAAAGCACTTTAAGATAATGAAGTACTTTTGAAATGCAATAATTGCAATATTGGAACCAGACAGCCAATTTGTTAATAGCAAACTCTTCCAGCCAACAGTGTGATAATGATCACGTAATCTGTTGGTTAAAGATAAATATTGGCTGTGAGTCACTAGGCACAAGTCCTTGTCCCCTGCTCTTCCTCAGGATAGCACCACATGCCCAGTGTAGAGAAGTAGACTTTCATTCTACAACTGATTCAAATAACAGCACTTCCAATCGTTCAATATGTTTACGGTGCTGGAGCTAATGAAACAGCTTCGCTGAGATGTCAATGTGGGAATTGGTCCTGTGACCATTGCCTCTGAAGATTTTTTTGAAGATCGACACAAAATGCTGGAGCAACTCAGCGGGACAGGCAGTGCCTCTATAGAAGGAATGGGTGACGTTTCGGGTCGAGACCCTTCTCCTGAAGAAGTCTGGTCCCATCCCAAAACGTCACCCATTCCTTCTATCCAGAGGTGCTGCATGTCCCGCTGAGTTGATCCAGCATTTTGTGCCTATCTTCGGTGTAAACCAACATCTGCAGTTTCTTCCTACATGGAGGTTTTTTTGGGTGTTTGTCTGCTTTCCAGCAAAGAAGGTGATGCTTTGTTGAAGGTTCCAGATGAAGCATATCGCAAGGCCAAACCAGAGTCTCATTCCAATCCAACTTTGTGTGTTTATAAGTAAAAATGAGGTAACATTCTCATATTTTAGTACTGTCCATTTAAATTTGAGCTATTTTAAATCTAAAACATAAATCTTCCAATCATGTACAATCTCCACCATTGAACATACCATTTTGGATATTTATGAAACCTTTTTTTAGAATCCTGTGTTATAGAAGTCTAAAAAAACACTGATTTCACAACTTTTCACTGGGAAAAGTAGTTCGGATTTTTGGTGAAACCTCGTGCTTTGAATATATGACCCGAGTGTGTTGTTTTTTAAGTAGCTGGACAATAGAAATGTTAGGGCAGTGAGGGCAGCATTAATGTACTGGTATATGTGAATAACTAAAGTGTACCACAATTTATCTAAGAATGAGGCAAAATGTTTATTTGAACGAATTGAGTAACTGCCCTTGAATGGATTCTTGTGGTTTTGGTTAGAGCTTGTTGTAGTAGATCAGGCTTTCAGCTGAGGCCTTGGGATTAACCCAAGCAGTAACTCATGCCTCTTTCTGTTCATTATTATTTCCCACAGTTGCTGAGGTTCACTGCCAGATGTACTGAGCTCGAGTTTTACTGATGTCAAGTGATTCCATTAAACATATATTCATTTACAGATTGGTAACTCAAGAAATTCAGAGTGAACCACGTTGGTGGTCTGGAATGGTTAGTCAGGATAAGGACAGGGAAGGTCTCCTTCTCTGTACAGCACACAAACAGGCCCTCAAGCTTATGACGTTCGTATCAACCAGAAACCAATTTAAATTGTACATCTGCCTGCATTCAGTTTATATTCCGCCACTCCCTTCATATTCATGTCTGTCTAAATGCCTCTTAAACATTGTTATTGTATCTGCTTACAGCATGCTATGTGGCAATGTGTTCCAGGAACACACTCCACTGTGTAAAAATAAAACTTGTCTTGTAATTCTTTCCCCTCTCACCTCAAAGCTATGTCCATTAGTATTTAACATTTTCATCCTGGGCGAGAGGCTCTGATTATCTACCTTATCTATGCCTCTCATCAGTTAATATACTTCAATCAAGTCACTCTGACGCTCTAGATTTTGGTTTATTTTTGTCACGTGTATCACGTGTATTTTATCACGTGTACAGTGAAAAGCTTTGTTTTGCATGCCTTTCAATCTGATCACACAATACGACACATAAATACAATCGCCAAACAAAAGCTTTTATTGTAACTCCATACATGTGACAATAATAAATTAAACTAAACTCAAGTACAATAGATAGGGCAAAGGGGAAGATACAGAGTGCAGAATATAGTTCTCAGTATTGCAGTACACCAGTTTCATAAACCAAATCCAATGTCCTCAATGGGGTAGAGGTGAATCGAACTACCCTAGCTTAAGGAAGGACTGTTCAGAAACCTGATTACAGAGGGGAAGAAGCTGTTCCTGAGTCTGGTGGTGCATGCTTTCAAGCTTTTGTACCTACTGCTGGATGAGAGTGAGAAGAAGGAAGTATCAGGGTAGACCGTTCTTTTGATTATGTTGGCTGCTTTTCCGAGGCAAATGTAGAGAGTCAATGGTGGGGAGTCTGGTATGTGTGACTGACATCCACTGCAATCCAATTCAAGTTTGTCCACATCTCCTTATAGTTAATATCCTGTATTCCAGGCAGCATTCTAGTAAACCTCTTCTACACCCTCTCGCAAGCCTCTACTTCCTTCCTGCAATGGGGGGACTTTAATTATACACATTTAAAATGTCAAATGTGGTCTAACTAATGTTTTATACAACAGGAACATGACTTCTCAACTTTTATAGTCCACACCTGACCTTATGAATGTAAATATGCAGTCTGCATACCACACAAACTAGTTATGTTGCAGTCATAGAGATAGAAACAGGAAAAATACTATGTATTTACCCAATCTATTAATCTTATGATTTTGTGCACCTCAATAAGATCAGCCCTCATCTTCCTTTGCTCCAAAGAATAAAGCCCCAGCCTGCTCAACCTCTCCCTGCAGCGCAGGCCGCCGAGTCCTGGCAACATCCTCATAAATCTTCTCTGCACCCTTTCCTATAACAGGGTGACCAAAACTGAACATAATACTCCAAATGTGGCCTCACCAATGTCTTGCACAACTGTAATAAGACCTCCCAACTGCTATACTCAATACTATGACTGACGAAGGCCAATGTGCTGAAAATGAACCATGCGAGTTCATATTCAGCTAAAGTCTTATCCATTATGTTAACGCCTTTAACATCTGCAGTAAGATGCTGCAAATGCTTTACCAATCGGTGGCAGCCAGTCTCATCTTCTTTGCTGTTATGTGCTGAGGGAGCAGGGCGAAGGCCACGGATGGTAACAGGATTTACAAACTATTCAGAAAGGCTGGCTCTGTCCTGGAGGCAGAGTTGGATTCATGGGAGGTGGTCTTGAAACGGAGGATGCTCCTCAAACTGCGGAGCATCTCGGACAATACAGCTCACCCCCTCCAAGACACACTGATCAACCGAGGAGTACCTCCACCAAGATGCAGTACCGAGCGCCACAGGAGATCCCTTTTCCCAGTGGCTATCAAACTGTACAACACTTGCCCCTTCTATTGTGGGGTGGACTGATTTCCGTTCCCCTTCCCCCCCCCAATCTTTGCACATCCTCAATTCTTTCCACTCGTCACTTTAACTTCATATTTCATGTATCTTGTGTTTTATGACTGCTGGCAGATCAACTTCCCTCCTGAGATAAATAAAGTTCCATCACAGGGGTTCCCAACATTTTATGTCCCATTTACCCCTGGCAACTTTTCGAAAGTAAATTTACTCCCATTCTGTTTTGTTCAGTAATTTGAGTTTACACTTCTCCCATAATAAAGTAACTGACAAAGGGGACATTTTATAATACTGTTTTTAACAAATCCAGAATCAACAAATTTACCCCGAGTAGGCAAAATTACCCCCTGGGTGGGGGTAAATTTACCTCAGGTTGGGAACTCTTGTTCTATCGTATTATGCTTCATACAAACCATCTCCCATAAATTTCCATTCTTTCGCCCTCGTATGTTTATCCAACTTAGCTTAACTGCATCAATTCCAGAGCATTGAAATCTTATAATTGTGTTGCAACAAAGAAATTAAAGTAATTTGCATTGTATTGCTTCTTTGCTGGTGACTCTTTTGCTAAACCTGTGGTAATTCAACATTTATCAGAAATATTTCATGGTGTTACTTCAATACCCTGTACAGGAAGTATTCCATTATGAACTAAATAGGATTAGATGAAGTAGAGCCTTTAGCAGAGCTCTGGAGTGTTTTGTAAAACAGAGACTTTGTGGTACAAGGGACTGGGCAGAGTCCAAACTCTCCTCAGTTTTTCATGTTCTTGAACAGAGCAATTGTCAAACCTGGATGCTTTTTACACTGCATGTAGAAATTAGTACTAGTCATTGGGGACATGCCAAATTTCCTTAGTCATCTGAGGAAGTAGATGTATTGATGCGCATTCTTGGCTCTATTGTCAATGTGGAACACATCAAATTGTTGTTGACATTTACATCTAGGAACTGGAAGCTCTCGACCATCTGCACTTCAACGCCATTCATACAGATTGGAGTGCATATGCTACCCACTTCCTGAAATCAATGACCAGCTACTTCATTTTGCTGACATTGAGGTTGCTGTCTTGGCATCACATTATTAAGCTCTCTCTCGCCTTCCTGTACTCTGTCTTGTTATTGTTCAAGATCCAGCCCATTATTGTAGTGGTATCTGCAAATGTGTAATGGAATTAGAGCAGAATTTGACCGCACAGATGTGTGTATAAAGGAAATATTCTAAGGGGCTAAGTGCGCAACCATCGAAGCAATGCTAATAATAATAATAATAAATTTTATTTATGGGCGCCTTTCAAGAGTCTCAAGGACACCTTACAAAAATTTAGCAGGTAGTGGAAAAACATGTAAGGAGAATGAAATAAATAGTAGAGACATGACTAGTACACAAAGAGAAGACAGAATACAATTCAAAACACAATATGAGGCAATTAATGCACAGATGAAAAGGGAGGGGGACGTGGGGCTAAGGATAGGCAGAGGTGAAGAGATGGGTCTTGAGGCGGGACTGGAAGATGGTGAGGGACACGGAATTGCGGATCAGTTGGGGAGGGGGGGGAGTTCCAGAGCCTGGGAGCTGCCCTGGAGAAGGCTCTGGCCCCAAAACTGCAGAGGTTGGATTTGTGGATGGAGAGGAGACCGGCTGATGTGGATCTGAGGGACCGTGGGGGTTGGTAGGGGGAGAGGAGGTCAGTGAGATATGGGGGGGGGGGGGGGGGGGGGGGGGGGGGGCAGATGGTGGAGGGCTTTGTAGGTGAGGATCAGGATTTTGTAGGTGATCCGGTGGGAGATGGGAAGCCAGTGAAGTTGTTTGAGGACTGGAGTGGTGTGATGCCAGGATTTGGTGTGGGTGATGAATCGGGCGGCTGCGTTCTGGACCAGTTGGAGTCGGTTGATGTAGGTGGAGCTGATGCCAAGGAGAAGTGAGTTGCAATAGTCCAGTCGGGAGGAGATGAAGGCATGGATGAGTCTTTCAGCAGCGGGAGGTGTGAGAGAGGGTCTGAGTTTGGCGATGTTGCAGAGATGAAAGAAGGAGGTTTTAATGACATGGCGGATGCGAGGCTCAAGGGAGAGGGTGGAATCAAAGATCACGCCAAGGTTGCGGGCCTTGGGAGATCGGGAGACAGTGGTGCCGTCGATGGTGAGAGTGGGGTTATTGATTTTGCTGGCATCTAGCAGAGGAATCCTGTCAGTTCCATTCTCCAGTCTTGCAAATACCTTTTCTCTCAAATACCCTTAAAATTATTATGTTGGCTGCTTTTGGCTTCTTGTTGGAATAGAACCTAGAGCGATTTTTCAATTAAATTGTATTGCAAAATGAATACATCATGAGTGTAATGAGGTCTCCAGGGTGAAGGAAGACATGCCAAATGTCACTGATTAGCACAAACAACCATTTCATATCACATTTAAAAAATGCATCCAGTATTGTTTTAAATTGCGCACCACTTTAAAAAAATAATCATTTTTTAAACTTCTAAACACATATTCAATGCACCATGCCTGGTGTTCAGTCATCAATACATCAGTCAGGTAATTGAGCATAGAAGTTGGGATGTTTTGATACAGATGTACAAGATCTTAAGATCACACTTGGGAGTATTGTGTTCAGTTATGGTCACCTTGAAATAGGAAATATGCCATTAAACTAGAAAGAGTGCAGAGCAGAATTACGAGGATATTGCCAGGACCTGAGGGCTTGAACTACAAGGAGAGGCTAAACCTGTATTCATAGTCATACAGCACGAAAACAACAGCCCGACTTCCCCATGCCGACCATGAAGCCCTATCTACACTAGACCCATCAATCAGCCTTTGGCCCATATCACTCTTTTCCTTTCCTATCCATGCACCTGTTCAAATGTCTTTCAAATGTTGTTATACCACCTGCCTCAACTACCTCCTCTGGCAGCTCATTCCATATACACACCACTGTCTGTGTGAAAAAGTTGCCCCTCAGGTTCCTATTATATCTTTCCCCTCTGCCCAATGTCCTATGCTTCTTGCTTCCCCTGCTCAGGGTAAAAGGCTGCATTTACCAGATCAATTTTCATCAAGATCTTATACACCTCTCAGGCTCATGCGCAGCAAGGAACAAAGTCCGCGCATGCTCAGCCTCTGCCTTCAACTCAAGCACGAGTCCTGGCAACACCGCCAAAAATCTTTTCTGCACTCTTTCCAGCTTAACAACATCCTTCCTATAGCAAAGTGACAAAAACTGAATGCGGCCAAATGTGGCTTTACCAACGTCTTGTACATAACTGTAACATAACAACGTCATCCATTCCTTCTCTCCAAAAATGCTGCCTGTCCCGCTCAGTTACTCCAGCTTTTTGTGTCTAACCCCAATTTATATCCTCAATACCCTGAATGATACAGGCCAATGAATTGAATGCCTTCATGACAACCATATCTACCTGTGATAGAGGCCTGGATAGAGTGGATGGGAAGAAGATATTTCCAGGGAGCAAGGAAGGACTGTCGGATTGAATTGAACTTATTTCTATGCGAAAGGCCTGACAGGTAGAGTGGATGCTCAGGGAATTCTCTCCACACTCCACATTCTCTCACCCCAGCAGCCTCCGCATCCAACACATTATCCCCCGACATTCCCGTCAACTCCAAACTAAACACATCTTCCCCTCTACACCCCTTTTAACCTTCAGCAGAAAAACCGCTCTGTTCACAATTCCTTGGTTCACTCATCCCTTCCCACCCAGCCTCCCCAGGTACGTTCTCCTGCAACCATAGGAGATGTTCGTTGTTTTGCATCCAACACATTATCTAAACACATCTTGAAGATGTAACACCTGCCTTATCCTTCCTCACTCATTCCAACCAGGGACCCCAACAATCCTTCTGGTTAGTCCGAGGTTCATATGTAACTCCTCTAACCTCATCTACTGCATCCGATGTTCCTGATGTGGGCTCCTGTACATGGACGAGACTAAACGTAGATTTGGTGACCGTTTCACTGAACACCTGTGCTTGGTTCGCCTAGACCTACAGGATTTCCCAGTTGCCAGCCATTTCAACTCCCCTTCCAATTCCCATACTGACCTTTCTGTCCTTGGACTCCTCTATTGCCAGAGTGAGGCCACAAGCAAATTGGAGGAACAGCACCGCATATTTTGCTTGGGTGGCTTACAACCCAATTGATCACTGAATTCTGTAATTTTAAGTCACTTCATACTCCCTTCCCCTCCCCCTCTCTCCTTGCCCCATTTCTCCTCCCTAGTTGTTTTACCAGTTCCATAATTCTCCTCATTGTTTCTCTTGAGATCACACCTTCCCGAGCCAACAATGGACCTACCAGGCACCGGCCTGCCTGAGGCCATTTGTGGCTGGCCCTGATAGGTTTCTCACCTTCTGCTCTTCACCTTCCCCTCCCATCCCCTACTTTCAGTCGGAAGAAGAGTTCCGACCCGAAATGTCACCCATTCTTTATCTCCAGAGATCCTGCCTGACCCACTGAATTACTCCTGCACCTTTCCTAGCTATGTACCTGTCCAAGTATCTTTTAAATGCTGTTATAATGTCTGCCTCAATTACCTCCTCTGGCAGCTCATTCCATATTCCCACCACCCTCTTAGTTATCGACATATTTTTATGGGCCTGTTAAGCCCCAGGAAGAAAAAATATCCCTCATCTGTTGTCAGTACAGATGACAATTAAGCACTCTTGACTCAACTCGACTTTTAACACAGTGGACAATAATATTCAGTGCACTACCACTAAATCAACATGAGCCATGCTGGGGACGTTAATAATCAGTGCAAGTGTAGCTCCATTCAATAATACAGGAGACAGAAATAATCAGCGCACATGGATTTTGGAAAATATACCCAAGAAAACACAAAGCTATTTCATGGTTCTTTGTTGAGAGCGAGAGAGAGCGAGAGCGAGAGAGAGAGAGAGAAAGTGAGAGAGAGAGAGTTTTATTGTCATATGTTCCAGATAGAACAATGAAATTCTTACTTGCAACAGCACAACAGAATATGTACACATGGTACATTGTAAACAATATAATAAACACAAAAAAAAATCAGTGTGTGCATTAATTGAAAAATATTTAATAATAAAATGTTCTGTAATAACAGCATTACTACTGCATTCACAGGCATCAATAAGAAATGTCAGTATGCAGTTTGTTACACAATACACTTAGCTTTGTGGTCAGAGTATATTTATTTTAGCTTAACACCGTCAAACAGCATTTGTGGAGGGAATAGATAGGCAACATATTTCAGACTTTAGACAAAAGAAGGCTCCCAGCCAGAAACGCCGCCTGTCCATTCCCTTCACAGATGCTGCCTGACCGATTGAGTTCCTCCAGCACTTTGCGTTTTCCTCAAGATTCCAGCATCTACGGTTCCTTACTATTCTTAGCTTGTTCCCTGTGGATGGTTACATTGTTCACAAAAACAAGATAAAAAGAGTATTTAATTTGCATTGATTTTGTCAGGTATCCCAATGTATCATAAAAATCACCAACTTTGAAGTGCTGTCAATGATAAAGCTGCCAGTTAGTTAGTAACACACAATCCCACAAAGGGATAAGTCATTAGATAATGCAGAATGGAGTACTTTATTGTCACATGTTACAAGGCACAGTGAAATTCTTTGCTTGCATGTAAATGGCAGCCACCTTCTGCGCCAACAAAGTTACAAAGTACGCCATCTTCTCCTTTGTTCTCCGCCCCCTTCCCTGCTCCGGGACCCCCTTTTGTTTTCCCACTCCCCCTCCCTCACGCTCCCCACACACTGGGTCCTCCATTGTCCATTGTTGTTCCACCTCCAACACGTGTGAGTCTTTACCAGAAACGTCACCTATCCATGTGCTTCAGAGTTGCTACCTGACCCACTGCGTTACTCCAACACTTTGTGTCTCTTTTGTAAACCGGCACCTGCAGTTTACATGCGTCTCCAATTCAGGTTTCTACCATTGAGTTCAAAATGCTTTCGGAGAACAATGCACTTTTGGGTGTGTTGCAGAAGTGACAAACGTTATTTTGATAGTAGTTGATTGTTCTTGAAATGGAAAACCACATTGGTTAATGATCATCTCGAGTCTCCTTTTACGCAGACGGTACTCATTTAGATAAAGTGACGGTGATGCAAATAGAAGGTCATGATTATGCAATACAAATCCAGGAATCAGCCTACTGACTAACATACAAATGGGAATGCTCTTTACCAAGTCAATCATTAGTTCAGCTGGTCATATCAGACGCTAAACTATTGGGTGAATTTAATATATTACCAAGTGTTTGTGACATTAGCCACGGAAATACATCAGTATTCTACTCCATAACTTGGAGAGCATTATGCCATAAAATGCATATCATCTTTCTAATAGTCAGGTTAATTCCCACAGTTAATTGCCAACTCAGAGACATGTTGATCATTTTGTATGACTTCATCCTCACGCAGAGGCTTATTGATGAACCATCCAGGGAGGTGGCGATTGGACCAAATTTGGCAAGTGAGATTACTGGTACATGGGTGGAGGTAGGTAGGGGAGGGCTTTATTGGCACGTGGGGGGAGTAAGTGACAAAGGCTAGAGGTGAAAAGGAGACAAAAGCTTGTAAGAAAAGGAGAGTAGAGGAGGAGTGAAATGTAAAGCCAGAGGGGGGGGTATGGGTGGAAGTGAACAGGAGGGAGGGAATATAAGGGGGATTAAAGGGAAATGGGCGAGTCAGGAATGGGAGATGAGTGTACAAAGGGGAAATTATCAAGCTGACAAGGTGGGTGGGAAAGGGGGGGGGGCACGGGGAAGGGATAGGATTGTGAGCTGCCATTCCATCAAATAAGAGTCAATCATTCATTGAATTAAGCCCTGGCGTGAAGTACTGAATTCACAGAGCCCATGTACAGGCTCATTTGGAAACTAATCTCACAACTCTTGGGCAACTGCACAATCACTCACTGAGGACATAAAGCAAGATCCCTCAAGTCAGTTCTTGGTCGGTATACTGAAGTAAACCCTAGCTAACCATAACAATTCTGTCCATTAGGTCAATTGTAAGCAATTGCGAGTACAAGCAGATTATGATGCAACGATGAAGTGGCAAGGCACGGCTTGGCCATAAAGGCTTCTAAGACTTTATTGATGATACAAAACATCAACCACTAAACTGATTTTTGAACGAAATTGAAAGGATATAGTACTGAATTAACAAACTTGATGGTAAAAATCATGGGGTTTCTAATTTCTTTACCACACCTACAGGAGAAACATGAACAATTATACAATGAAAATTCCTTTATTTTCGCCTCTCCTTGGCTTCCGGGCAGGCAAGAGGTGGGCTCAGCCTATCTGGCTTTTCCTTATAGCTCAAATCTTTCTGATAACACCCTTATATATAGATCGTTTCTGCACCCTTTCCAAATTAACATCCTTCCTTCAGCAGGGCAACCAGAACTACACAATACTCCAAATGGGCCTCCTTACTAATATTTTGCACAATTGTAGCATGACAACCCGACTCCTGCATTCAATACCCTGACTATTGAAGGCAAGCATGCCCACCCCTGTCATCATTCTCATGGATGTATGCACATTCACCTCATGGTCTCTCTGTTTTACACCACTCCACAGGCCCCAACACTTTTGGTGCAGGTCCTGCCCTGGTTTTACTTACCTAAATTCAACGCCTTGTATTTAACAAAGAGGGACGGGGCGTTAAAAAATATTGCATTTGGTACCAAAAGCATTCTTGCCTAAATTTAATTAGAGTCATTTGGCATGAAAACAGGTCTTCGGCCCAACTCGTCCATGCTGACCAAGATGCCCCATCTAAGCAAGTCCCACTTGCCCGCATTTGGTCCATATTCCTTTAAACCGTTTCAATCAATCTATCTGCATAAGCATCTTTTAAATGTTGTACCTGCCTCAACTACCTCCTCTAGCAGCTCATTCCACCACCATCCGAGTGAAAAAACTGCCCCTCGGATTCCTATTAAATCTTTCATCTCTCTCGTTAAACCTATGTCCTCTGGTTCTTCATTCCCTTACCCTGGGTAAATGACTCTTCATTCAACCTATCTATTCCCATCATGATTTTATACACCCCTATAAGATCACCCATCAGCATCCAGCACTCCAAGGAAAAATCTTCTAGCCTGACCAACCTCTCCTTATAGCTCAGGCCCTCGAGTCCTGGCATCTTCCTCGTAAATCTTTTCTGCACTCTTTCCAGTTTAATGACATTGAAATATAAAATATGAATTTTCCAATTCATACATAAGGTGCTTTTATCCTTACAGTCCAACTATCATGGAGGTACTCATCATACTGCTCTATCCACACATTAAAATATAAAACAAAATTTTGTTTTGTTTGATAGAAAATAAAGTTCTATTCCACCTTTGGGTGCAGTAATCAAACCTAGCATATTATTTATTTTAGTTCCAGTCTGTACAAAGGCATTATTATAAAAGCCACTAAGTTCTATTCTGTGGCCCCATATATTCACCAGCTTCAAAACTTTATTAAGATACCTACGTTACTCAGTGAAACATAATACTATCTTCAGAAATCAAGATTTGGGCACACGTGGTGATCTTCAACTATATTTGGTTGAACACATGCCAACTATGCAACTTTATTCCAATATTTTATGAGCCTTTCTTAATCTTTACTTAAGATAACAGACTGAGGTTCTGAAGGAGGGAGAGCAAGTGGAGACTTCAAAAAGATCCTTCAGTAAGATAAGTGCATGGACCATAAAGGAGAATGAACTGTGTGAATTATAGATAATACTGAAATTAGCTTCCCTCTCTGCCCCAGGCAGTTTGGAAATAGTAAGCTACATTTATGTTCTTGCAAAAAAGACATTTCTCACATCGGCTGCCTGCACCTTTGGTGCATTATACTTTGTAGGTCTTAAATGAAGACAGCCAAATGCAGCCAATCAGGGTAGCTGCAACAGTCTAGACCAATCAAAGCCGTGGAATTGTGGTGTACATAAATGGGCCCTTAGGCACATCAACCGTGTATATGCAGTGAATGGAGGGATATGGATTATGTGCAGGCAGATATGGGTTGGTCTTGGCATCATGTTTGGCACAAACATAGTAGACCAAAGAGCCCGTTTTTGTGCTGAACTGTTTCATGTTCTAAGTTCTTCCGCTGCGTTCACTGGACTCCATCTACACTTCATGCTGTCTTGGGAAAGTAGCCAAAATAATCAAGGACCACTCCCATCCTCGTCACTCTCTCTTCTCTCCCAGTCAGAATATACAAAAGGTTAAAAGGAGGTACCACCAGATTCGAGAACATCTTCGTCCTCACTATTAGATTATTGAATGGACGTCTCACATCTTCACTATCTCATTGTGGCCCTTGCACATGTTTTAACTGCACTTTCTTTGCAGTTGTAATACTATATTCTGCACTCTGTTTCTTTTTCTTTTCAGTGTTACCTTGATGTACTGGTGTATGGTATGATCTGCCTGGATAGATGCCAAACAATGTTTTTCACTGTATCTCAACACACGTGACAATAATTACCCAATACGAAGACATATTGTTCAAAGGATGAGATCCTTAGTGCAAATTATATCTTCAGATTTCAAAACAGGATAGGGTTACCATAGTGTTACCTTTGTAACTTATTCCTGCCCATTCACCACGCATTGCAACAGAGCCAACAGTATTGTTCAATAAAGCAATGCAGCCAGTATTAGTTTATATCAGGATGAGGTGCTGCATTTTGTTCCAGCAGCCAAGTGAACACAGTAGGCAACTGAGCTACAGACCAGATCTGATTCCTAGTTTGTACCAATTGAGAGCTGACCTATGACATGGCACAGGTAGTGATGGCCTAATTGGTGTGGTATCTGGAAGTGGGGAGGAAGATTATGAAGATAACTTGATGCTGGCATTAGTAGTGATCTTTTAAGAATCACTAGAATCAGGTGTGGTCCCAGAGAACTGGAAAATTACAATTGTTACTCCACTGTTCAAAAAGGAAGCGGGACAAAAGAGCGGCACTTCAATGGTTGGTCAGATTTTAGAGTCCATTATTAAGGATGACGTTTCTGAGTACTTAGAAGCACATGATAAAATAGGCCGGTCAGCGTCCTTTTAGATCTTGCCTGACAAATTTGTTGGAACTCTTGATGGAAAAAATAGCAGCATAGACAAAGGGGAGTCAGTGAATGTTACCAAAGATAGACACAATGCTGGAGTAACTCAGCAGGTAGCATCTCTGGAGAAAAGGGATGGGTCCATGTTTCAGGTTGGGACCCTTGTTCACTTGAATTTTCAGCAGACCTTTGATAAGGTGCCAAACAAAAGACTGGTAAACAGGATGAAAGCCCATGGTATTATAAGGAAGGTACTAGCATGGATAGAAGATTGGCTGAATGGCAGAAGGCAAGGAGTGGGAATAAAGGGGGCTTTTTCTGGTTGGCTGCCAGAGACTAATGGTGTTCTGCACACGTCGGTGTTGAGCCCGCAACTTTTCAAATTGTATAATAATGATTTAAAATTGATGGCTTTGTGGCTAAGTTTGTGGATGATATGAAGATAATTGGAGGGGCAGGTAGTGTAGAGGAAGCAGGGAGTCCGAAGAAGGACTTGGAGAAGTTGGAAGAATGGGCAAAGAAATTGCAATGGAATACAGGGTAGGAAAGTGTGTGGTCATGCACTTTGGTAATACGAATAAAGGCATAAACTATTTTCTAAATATTAAGAGGATTCAGAAATCAGAAATGCAAAGGGCTTTGAGAGTGCTGGTGCAGGATTCTTAAACGGTTATTTTGCAAGTTGAATCAATTGTGAGGAAGGCAGATGCAATGTTAGCATTCATTTTCTGTGGACTAGAATATAAAAGCAGGGATGTAGTATTGATAAGGCACTGGTCAGACCGCCTTTGGAGTATTGCGAGCAGTTTTGGGCCCTGTTTATGAGGAGGGATGCGTTAGTGCTGGAGAGGGGCCAGATGTGGTTTACAGGAATTATCAGGTTAACATATGATGAGCTTTTGATGGTCCTAGACCTGTAGTTGCTGGAGTTTAGAAGGATGAGATATCCTCCTGGTCTCAGAGGCAACCAAAAACATTGTCTTGTTGCAACTGACAGTGCCGTGGGAGGACCGTCTGGAGGAGGCCCACGAGAGGAAGATGGCCAAGTATGAAGAGCTGGTCATAGACTGCTGTAAGCAGGGCTGGAAGTCAAGGTGTATGCCCATCGAGGTTGGCTGCAGAGGTTTTGCAGGGCAATCGCTCTACAAAGCCTTCAGTGCACTGGGCATCAACGGAGTGGTGAGGAGAAGGGCCATCAAGAACACCACGGAGGCAGCGGAGAAGGCCTCGAGATGACTCTGGATCAGGAGAGAAGGTCCATGGGGAGGAGCGAATGCCACCTGAACACAAGTCGTGGTCTGATCAACCACGGCTGGGTCGCCTGGGTGAGGGTGTCTGATGTTGAAAGACCCGAAACATCCAATGACCCCAGGTTACATCACTGATGATGTGTTCAGGAGCACCTATAGATGTATTTGTATCAATTGATGGTCCTAGGCCTGTAGTTGCTGGAGTTTAGAAGGATGAGTGGGAACTTTATAAAAAACACTGAATAGTGAAAGGCCTAGAGTGAATATTTCCAGTAATATGAGAGTGTAGGATCAGAAGGCACAGCCTCAGAATCAATGGACATATCTTTAGAAATGAGATGATGAGGAATTTTTTTAGTAAGAGAATGTGGAATATATTGCTAGACAGCTGTAGAGGTCGTCATTGGATATTTTATAAAGCGGAGATTGACAGATTCTTAGATAGACACAAAATGCTGGAATAACTCAGCGGGACAGGCAGCTTCTCTGGAGAGAAGAATTGGGTGACGTTTCAGGTCGAGACCCTTGTTAGGTCTCAATCCAAAACGTCACCCATTCCTTTCCTCCAGAGATGCTCCCTGTCCTGCTGAGTTACTCCAGCTTTTTGTGTCTATCTTTGGTTTAAACCAGCATCTGCAGTTACTTCTAACACATCTGCAGTTCCTTCCTTAACAGATTCTTGATTAGTAAGAACTTACAAAATACCATATTGGTTTAAGCCTGAGGTCTTTCACTGATGCTGACCATCCCACCACACATCCCTTCATTTTTTTCACGGTTTACTCCGTTTTTAGAAGAACATCGAAAGACTAGTTCTAATTAAATGTATTTTAAAAACAAAATTGGCACAGATGGCCTCTGAAAAATTAAGCCACTCTTAAATGTATGATGTTAAAGTATATGTGCATATTTCAAATCAGATTAAGCACCAGCTAAAACACGTAACTAAATCAATATATAAACGAAATCAATGAACGATGAACAAACTGCCTAATCTCTAAATCACTGTTCCAGGCACAACGCTCACTAATCAGTACTGAGAGCGACATTTAATTCAGTAACACGTTATTTTTCAAACGGCCTATTTGTTAATGCATAAAACTATATTCAAAGTCGATCTTGCCGGCTGCTTGATCCTGGTGTGCTGCAAGCTTGGGTTGTTAGTGGACACATTTTAAACAATTTGTCATCCTCTGTCATGAGTTCGCCACGTGACGGAACTGACTTTTTTACTTGAACTTTTAACCCGTGCAAACATAAAATGATGAAAAACAAGAGCCTTATTGGAACAGAAGCATATTCCTCCCCTGTGCCGACTGGCGAATTGCGCGCAGGACGCGGGATTCGGAACAGATTTTGTAGCAAAGATTCAATGGCACCGTCTGATTGATACATTTCAACGTAGCAGCAGGGTAATATTTTGGAAATAGTTCAAAGAGCTTTATAGACATAGAGACACAGCATCACGCATCTATAATTTCATGAATTTGCAAAATGTTGGTGTAATGTCTTGTATTAATCATGTACCTTCCATTGGATCTACAAAACATCCTAACAGAATTTTAAAGTGCCATGTTCTAAATTTATAGGCAAACTTATTTCTACTGGGTTATGACGACGACAAAAGCAATTATTTCGATTTTAACTCTACAAATAGTTTCAACCGACTATTTATATAACCAGCCGGGACATCCGGCGGTTGGACCTTGGGGCAGACGGATGTGTACTATTGAATTTGCCCCTAATCCTGGGGCCCCCCCCCCCCCCTCCCCACGCCCCCCGGGGCAACACAACAAAAAACGCAATCAATGGAAGAATCTTTTGAGTGCCTTCACTCCCACCTCCAGCCACTTTTCACAGCGGGGACTCGGGCAGCGTTTGAATATGAGAGTCTGCGGGAAGGAGCATTCAGTATTGTTGTTGAGAAGATACAGAAAGGAACAAAGAACTTGGACAATAAGGGACTGTGTATAAAAGATCAGCCTCTACACAAACGTGCAGTGTCCTGTTTCCGATCTCCACTCACCAGCTGATACACTTTAGTGGTGTGGAGTGAGTGGCGCTCCCTTATTCCAAGGTCCAACAGCCCCGCAGTCATTTAGCGCGATATTTAAGGTCATATTTACAAAAAATCAATCACCAGAAGTAGAAAATATTTAAATACAAAAAATATATAAAACCTTTGATTCATCCAAATAAGCTCTCAAAGTCATGCTAAATTACAGTTTTATAATTAAAATTATTTGTGGCTTAACTTCAACAAAAAATATTAAAAGCCAACAATTTCACGGTTTTATTGTTGAAGAGGCTATATGCAGGCCAGAATTTTTTTGGGGGGTGGGGGAGCAGTGGCGCTTTATGCTTTATTTTATTCCCCGAACTCGGGGTCAAATACAAGTACTGACACTGAGATTACCGATACCAAGACTGACAATATTCAAATGAGGCTACAAATGTATGTCCCCCCCCCCCGCCCGGTCTGGTGAGATAAGGAGAAAAGAAGGAGGAATGGGGGAGGGTTGCAAGAAGGATCAAGGCTGGAAGCACAGAAGAGGAATTTGTGCACTACCCCTAGGTTAGCTGTTCTGAGAATGTGGTAGGAGCAGCCTCGGGAGGACGGGAGAGGAAGGATGGAAACTATGAGGAGGCTATTATGAGGGGGAGGAAGCTAAAGGGGTTCAGAAACGAGCGTGAAGAGGAGGGGGGAGAAATAAATTAACATAGAGGGAAGCTTAGAGGGAGAAAGAGCGAGAGAGAGAGCATGGTAGAAGGAAGAGGAAATGAAGGGGAGAGGGAAAGGCCGTAAATTGAATGGAAGGAGAAAAGCTTTGAGGGGATGCTTTGAGTGGGGTGAGGAGAGAAGAGGAAGGAAAGGAGAATTAACGAATGTGGGAGATTGCGAGAAAGAAACGCAGCAGAAAGGGAAATGGAAGCGGTGAGACAGAGGTGGGGGTGGGAATGGGGAAGGAAGGAGAGGATAGATGAGAGGGGGAGGAATAGGGGCAGAGAGGAATAGGAGGGAAAGGGATTATTGGGGTAAGAAGAGAGTGGGATAAGGAAAGAAGAGGGGAAAGGACAGTCATTGAGTCATACAGCACAGGAGCAGCCCAACTTGTCCATGCCGACCAAGATGCACAATCTATGGCAGTCCCATTTGCCTGGGTTTGGCCAATATCCGTCTAAGCCTTTGTAAACTATGTATTGTCCAAATGTCTTATATGTTGTTATAGTACCTACCTGTTTAGTATCTTGCTCACTTCCTCTGGTTCCAGGTATAAATGTCCTTGTTTTTTCCTTGTAGTCCTACCCTTTACCTAGCAACCCTCTAGCTATCAATCTATACACTAAAGGTCTCATCTTGTGTGCGTGAGTGTGCATGTATGTTTTGTATCTTCCTCAAAATGCTATGCGTTAGCGCTTAAAATTTTACATATTCTAACTCACATTTTTCCACTACACGCCGTACTCAGGTTTACTCAAGATTTCAAGCTGCCGAGTGCCACAATGACATCACAATGGGATGTTGCCAACGGTAACTGCAGCTTCTCAGAGAGCCTTATTCCAGGAGCTTCCAGTGATTATGCTATATTTTACGTTTGATAATTAAAGCTTTGAAAATGCCAACTTTAACAAGATTTTTACTCTTAAAATCCTTCCTGCCAGCTTCCAACACACTTCAATACAAAGTTGCAATACAGGAACACTGTGAACTTTTCACCTCAATGGGATATCACAGCAAGTGCTTCAACAGGAGGGGGAGGGCGAATTAGTATTGCAATTGGAACTGCTGCGGCAGGCAGGGGAGTGATGGAATATTTAGTTCGGGAACGGCTTCAGTTGGGAGACCACGCCTCCCATGGGGGCTATGGGTTAGTGGTGTAATGTTGCATTGGGGGACCAGGCCTCCCGTGTGACAGGGACCCAACGGGCGAGTTTTGGAATCTTACGCTGGGGAACGGGTTGCGTTGAGGGACCAGGCCTCCTGTGGGGGCTGTGGGTGAGTGGTGGTTTATTGCGTTGGGGACGGGGCCCAACGAGTCTCACTTGGTCTAGTATATATATATATATATATATAATAACACTTTCGTTTTTTTTTTAGTTCAATGCGCTTAGGACATTTTATTGCTTATTTTAGCCCAACTGATTCCTTGTTTCAATTCTCTCCTGCTTCCCATATTCCTCAAGGGCCCTGTTCAATATTTCCCCTTACATATGTTTTACTAAATTTACAAATCCCATCATCCATATTATTCCTGAGCTTTACAATCCTTTTCTTTACATCTATATGAATATTACATTCCCTTTCACTCTAAGCGATAAAGTCCAAGCCCACCTAACCTCTGCAATAACTCAGATCCCGTAACCTGCCGCTCAATCCGCCAAGGCCATTTGGATCGCCCGGATGCTAACAATTTTAACCCCTCCTCCCTTTCCATACTGACCTGTCTGCCCTGGACCTCCTCCATTGCCAGTGAGAAGCCATGCACAAACTGGAGGAAAATCACCTCATATTCTGCTTGGGTAGCTTACCACCCAGCGGAACATGAACATTGAATCCCCCCCCCCCCCCCCCCCAATAGGTCTGAAGAAGGGTCCCTTCTCCAATACTAATACTTCTGCAATATTGCACCACAACTGTTCAAAAGGGGACACCACCTTGCTGGCTCTCCACTCTGTGATAGAACACATATGTCGGGGTGTTGTTCAGCTACAACATCTCGGCGTTCAATGCCATCATCAACTTGTTATCAAACTCGGGGAACTGCAACTCTGCTCATCCCTATGCAACTTGATCCTCGGCTTCCTCATCGGCAGACCAAATCAATACGAATTGGCAACAACACCTCCTCTTCGATAACCATCAGCACAGGAATTGGAGAATAACAGGTAATAAGTAGTCAAAGTATAGGAAGGAGATTGGAAATCTGATTGAATGATGCCAGAACAACCATCATGTTCTCAATGTCAGCAAGACTAGGGATATATCTGATTGTTGACTTTAGAAGGGAAAAGCCAAGGATCCACAAATTTGTCTTCATCACCAGGTTGGAGAGGCAGCAACGTCAACCATCTCTGAAGATCTCTCCTAGGCCCATCACATTGATGCAAGCAATCCCATCAATGCCTCTACTTCCTTAAAAGATTGAGGAGATTTGGTATGTCGACAAATACTCTCTTGAACTTCTACATGTTCGGTGTGGGGCAGCATGCGGCATGGTTGCGCAGCGTCAGAGACCCGTGTTGGATCCAGACTATGGGTGCTGGCTGTAGGGAGTTTGTATGTTCTCCCCAAGACCCCATGAGTTTTTCTTCAGGATCTTTGGTTTTCTCCCACACTCCAAAGATGTACAGGTTTGTAGGTTGATTGGCTTTGTATGAATGTAAATTGTCCCTAATGGATAGTGTTAATATGTGTGGACTCGGTGGGCCGAAGGGCCTGTTTCCGCACTGTATCTTTAAATTACACTAAAAAGTAGAGAACATGTTGACTGGTTGCATCATGGTCTGGTTCGGCAACTCAAATGCTCAAATGAGATCACATAAAGTGGTAAACATTGCCATGTCCATCACTAGTACTGAACTCCCCATCTTCAGATGGATCTATCAGAGGGGCTGCCTCAAGAAGGCAGCCAACATCATCAAGGACCAACATCGCCCTGGCCATACTCTCATTTCACTCCGACCTTAGAAACATAGAAAATAGGTGCAGGAGTAGGCCATTCGGCCCTTCGAGCCTGCACCGCCATTCAATATGATCATGGCTGATCATCCAACTCAGTATCCTGTACCTGCCTTCTCTCCACACCCCCTGATACCTTTGGCCACAAGGGCCACATCTAACTCCCTCTAGCATGATGAAGAAGGTTGAGAGATCTTAAAGGAGTCTGAAAACTATGACTACAAAATTCAAGAATAGCTTCTTCCCAATAACCATCAGGCTCTTGAAAACTACACAACACACAGACATGAACAATGGACTATCTTCGGTCTACGGACTTTGGGCTATTTATGCACTAGTATTGCTAGTGTTATTTTTTTTGTTTATTATATACTATCTATGAGTATTGTGTTTACAGATCTGTTATGCTTCTGCAAGTAAGAATTGAATTGTTCAGTTGTCGGTGTGCCTTACAATTAAAACACCTTTGACTGTTCCTTATCGCAGTCGCCTGACAATTGCTAGATTTGAGAAGATAGAAAAGTATGCAGTGCCCTGAGCTGCGCATCAACAACCGCACTTTGATGGGATGTTTCCACTCTTACCCTCTTTGAGGACGATGCCGTTCATTTCACTTATAAATACAGAAGAAGCTGGAAATACTCAGCATCTGTGGCTCTTCGTCAGAACTCTCCGATCTGAAATCTTAACCCCGTTTCTCTTTCCACAGAGACTGCCTGACCTGTTGCTGGGTGTTTCCAGCAACTTCTAGTTTTTATTTCATACTTCCAGCAGTTCTAATTTCGGGTTTCATTTGCCGTTCATTTCTGTGGTAACCGGTACATCCCTTTTGATGTATTCCATGTATTTAACCACACCAGGGAGAAGGCAAAACATATCAAAGATCAAGAAAACTCCCAACCGAAATATTAGCCATGTTTCTGCACTAAACTTGTATATTGCACTCAGCAATTTAGCATTAACCCCAGTGTAGAAATTAAAATCGAATCCCCCAGCCTTGGTTCAGACGCCTCTCACATTCTAGCTGGCATTGCTGAAATCGAAATAAAACAAAAATCCTTTCTTTGTTAGAAACAGATATCAGGAACACATTTCCTTTTGCTCCATGTGCACTTGCTTGTCAGTAACTTCATAAGGAAAATATGATAACCTTGTTAATATTCTGGAGTACAACTCTTTAACCGAAAGGGAAGTCAGTCTTGGGGCTGAGTGAGAATAGTGTTACAAAGTTTTTGAAAATCCCAGTAATTTTGAAAGGTGTAATTTTATTTCCCCCAATCAATGATTGGAAACGCTTTACATCTCGATAACCTGCCGAAATATGATGCCTGAAAAGTCCTCTCGTCAAGTAATTGAAATACTCTTCGCGTTATCCTAGCTTTAACGAAACACTAAGGTCTAGGAGAAACTTGTGCCGGTGACATGGGATAACCCTTTAAAAACAAATCTTTTAATTCCTGAACAGCTTCGCAGTGAACCTATTAAATATATTTTTCTTTATAATGCCCTGGGCAAAACGCTTATGCAATTTAAATTCCTACTTCAATCCATTCCGCACCATTTAGTACAAAGGCCAGGTGAAAAAAAAAGATTTTGATAAAACAATTTTACTTTTAAAAGGGGTTTAATTAAAAGCTCAATCCCCAATGTGTCCCACAAGTTTATCCACCTCTTGCTGCTGTAGCAATTTCATTAATGTAACTCCCGATTCCCGATTCCAGCGGAAAATCAATTCAGCCCGCTCATCTAATTACGTGTTTACCTCCCAACCTGCGGTGCAACCATTCCAAAGTTCATTTATGTAATGCTCTAAAGAGTATCAAGGCGTATTTTATTTTTTTTAAGCCATCCCTTTATTTTTTAACTCGCTCGGTTAAACATAATCGAAGGCATTTTCCCCCTCTCTATTAAGGAACCAATTGTCACAAAGAAATCTCGAGTCGTGCTACGCCTGAAAGAGAAATTTGCAACTTGCCTGAAGTGGACCTCACTTCTACAGTGAAATATTTCCACAATGCTTGGAACAATAGGCACTTATTGGATACATTGCCCTAAAGGTGCATGCTTGCCTTTAAAATAATCCTCATGCATTTGTATCTGACGCATTGTTAGAGAAAGAGAACCAGATTATCTCATCACCTATATTACAGAGACGACTTTAGCCTGGCTGTAAAAAAATACGTAACACTTGGTTACATTAAACCCAATCTTAAATACAATGTTTCAAAATTAAATTTAGAAAGTAATATTTTCGCCCCAAAATAAATCACTATTAATATTTTACTGCATTGTCCTTCAAAAGCAAATATCCTTTGGTTAATGAGGTGTCGCGTTCATCACTGAAAGGCTTTTTGAAAGGCACCTTCTATTGCATGTAGATATGCAACCAAAGAATTATAATAATCACAAATAACCGCCGAACATCAGTGTGGATGATAGATAAATAAAGAGACTATATCTCCATTTGACACGTGTAAACGATCCGGGAGTGTTCCTGCTCTCGCATCCACAACACGGACAAGTGTTCCTGACAAACGAGGAGCAGCACCATCTGGTCCTCTCTCCACACCCGCCGCCCGACTCTCCCAAACCCCTCAGCCCGCCCAGCGGAACACAACACAGCTCTGAAGGTAAAACACAAAGGAGTTCCTCACAAACAATTCGGTCCAAGTTATTATTTTTGTGGGGAGAAGGGGGCGACCTGGGGATGTTGAGGAGCACAGTATTTGAAGCCACTCAATCTAAAGAAGGGTCTCGACCCGAAACATCACCCATTCCTTCTCTCCAGAGATGCTACCTGCCTGCCCTGGTCCACTGAGTTAATCCAGCATTTTGTGTCTATCTTCGATGTAAACCAGTGCCTGCTGCTCCTTCCTACACACACACACAATTTGTGCCCACCGTCCAAACAAGGGAGAGGGGAGATGAGTAGTCCACTTACCTCACTCTTGGTGATGCGATGTCGGCCCAGTTTAACGACCGCGAAGTTGCCCTTGCCCAGAGTGCGCTCGATATCGTAGAAGCCAACCCGGACGGGACCGCGGTGTAGTTTGCCCGGACAATCCGCCATGACCATGCTGGGGCCGGGCGAGGAGGCAACTACACGCTGGGAAACAAGTTCATTCCGCCTCTCCCCGGAGGTGAGGGGTGAGGACGGGAGCCGTGGGCCGCGGGAAGCGGGAGTCTGAGCGGGAGGGTCTGGCAGGGAGGGGAGGGGAGGCGAGAGCGCAATCTCACCGGCCTCGGAGACAACAAAAGGGAAATTAAAAAAAAAAAGCTACAAGGTGCCGGCCGTTGCAGGAGGCATCATGTTATCCCGGCTGACGCACATTGACGTGCGAACTGGGGCTGATGTGTGCAGAAGGCGGGCCTGGGCCTGGGCCCGCGCCTCCTGCCAGCCCGGCGCCATGGCAACCCCAGCTCCGCCTGCGTCACAGCGGCCGCCCGCCCAGGGCCGCCAGCGCCAGTCACAGCCACAGAGTAGCCTGAGAGAGGGCAGAGGGGGCAAAGGGTAGGGGCAGGCGGGGGGAGGGGTTAGGCAAGGGCATGGGCTGAAGGGTGGGGCAAGAGCAAGGGTAGGCAGTGAGTGGGCGGGGGGGGGGGAGGGGTAAGGGCAGGCCAGGAGCAAGGGCAGGGGGCATGAGCAGGAGACAAGGGTTGAGGTAGGCGGGGGGGGAGGGGGGAGAGACAGGGACATGAGCAGGGTGTGGGGGCAAGGGCAGGGAGACATGGGGTGGGGGGGGGGGGGGGGGGCAGAGGTAGGTCAGGAAATGGTGAGCAGGAGGCAGGGCAAGGGTAAGTAGGCAGTGGGACAGAGGTGCAAGGCGGAGGAGGGGGGCAGGCAGAGGGAGGGGGGTGCAAGGGTAGGCAGAGGGGAAGGGGCAGATGGTGGGTGGGCGGGCAGGCTGGTATTGGGGGGCAGGGGCAAGAGTAGGTAGAGGGGTGGGAGCAGGTCGGGAGGAGGGAACGGAGGCAGAGTGCCAGATGGGGGTCTGGCCAGCGGGGGGTGGCAAGGGTAGGCAGAGGTGTAGGGGCAGATGAATGGAGGCATGAGTAGGAAGCATGGGGAGGGGTAGGCAGAGACGGGGGCAAGGGTAGGCAGAAGGGGGAGGGCAGAGGCAAGGAGTGGAAAAGGGTAGGGGTGGGAGATGAGGTCAAATGGAAGAGTTGATAGATGAGATGGCTGTGAAGAAGGAAGGGAGTGTGAAGGAGGAGTGAAATTGTTGGCTTTCCAGGGGATGAGGAGAGGTCCAAGGAGAAGAGATTTGGGATGGGGGAAAAAGGTTGAAGAAGAAACCCACAGTGACAGAAATCTAACCAGGTGGAAGACAGTGAGGAGAGAGGAAGACTGGAAGGAGAGGGCAGATAGTGTGGGATGAATGTTGAGTGTTCTTCCTTTTTTGATCTCTCCCCTCTTCTGCCTCGAAGCATAAAGTACACACATGCACTGTTGCAGATATTCACAAAAAACAGATCGAGAAGTTTTCATATATTTTCAAGCACTTAACGTCTTGTGGCAGCAGCACATGAGAATGGTTTTTAATGTTTAAGAACAAAGAGTACCTCAATCTACCATCAATTAATCTATTTTCTTTCTCTTTCTCTCTCTTTTTTCCCCCAGTACCTCAGTGCATAAGGCAACATCTGTGAAGGGAATACAGAGATGGCGTTTTCAACCATCTTCAGTCACCTGGTCATTCCCTCCACAAATACTAGTAATAACAGGTTATCAATTTTGTGGTTACTATTGCTGATCCTAACATTTTACTGCTTATTTAATTCATCAGCTCAATTGAGAACAGAAGTACTAAGTACAGGAGCATCCGCATGGCCCCTCAAGTCTTCTATTCCATTCAGTAAAATCATAGCTGATCTTGGCCTGACCTTAGGCCACCTATAACCCTTGATTCTCCTTTGACTCCCTTTCTATTACAACCTTGAATATGTTCAGTGACTGCCTTTGTAATTCTGAGGTAGAAAATTGAAGCATTCACAAGCCTCTCAGAGAGAAAATTCCTTCTCTTCTGAGACTTAAATGGTCATTCATGTTTTTTGAAAACCTCATTAATTTCACATACCCAGCATCTAGTTTTCTCAATCCATTGTTCCAAAGCAATCCTACGGAGACACAAAGAACTGCAGATGCTGGTTTACAAAAAAAAAGACACAAATTGCTGTAGCAACTCAACAGGTCAGGTAGCATCTTGGGAGAACATGGATAGATTTCAGGTTGGGAGACTTCAGTCTGAAGAAGGGTCTAACCCGAAACGTCACCTCTCTATGTTATCAGGAGAGGTTGCCTGTCCCGCAGAGTTACTGCAGCATTTTGTATCTTTCTCTGCCTAATTCTACATTGCTCCATAAAGTTAGCCTTTTTTTTTACCGTGTCAAGCCATCTCAAAATATTTTAACTTAAGATGATCACTCATTCTTCTAAGGTTCAATGGAAAATGACCTAACATGTTCAACCTTTCTTCAAGGTATATAATGAATCATTCTAATTGACCTAGTGGATGCAAAAATATTATTCTTTAAGTAAGGTGTACAAAGTTGTAGAGATAGAGGAACTGATATGTTGGCAGACCATGGAACAATGTCTCAGGGTTATTGTGGTCAGTGAGTTTACTTCTTTCAGTGTTAACTGGGATTTCATTTTGCTGGGGAACTGGGATTTTTCATTTATTGGGCAGCATTTTTTTAGGTACTTTGAGGAAAGCTTCTTGAAAAAATGTGTGCATAGTGAACCCGGGAAGGAGCAATGCTAGGCTTAGTGCTGGGAACCTAGCTGAGGCAGGAGATTGAAGTTTCAGTGAGGAGCATTTTGCTGACGATGATCCCAATTCCGTTTCCACACTGTATTTCTAAAGTCTAAAGAGATATGTGAAGCAATTTTCATACACATAGAGTGGTTAGTGCCTGGTGGAGGCAGATGTGATAGTGGCATTTAAGAGGCTTTTAAATGGATATGCAGGGAATGGAGAGATATGGATCATGTGCAGGCAGACGTGATCGGTTGAACTTGGCATCATGTTCGGAACAGACATTGTGGGCCGAAGGGCACGTTCCGGTGCTGTATTGTCCTACGTAGGATTACGATATCAGGGAGGGGGTGTTAATGTTTTAGTGCATGTTGATATCAAGAAGGAGGTAAATTGGTTCTCTTGAAGGACATCCAGGTGCATATGTCCTCATTGCCCAATAGGATCTATTCCATGCTATTGAGTGAGGCAAGAGAGGAAATTGCTGCAGACTTTAAACAAAGATCTTTGTATCCTCTGTAGTGAGATCCCAGAGGATTGCAAAGTAGCCGGTGCTGTTCTTTTATCTAAGAAGAGGGACAATCCAGGAAATTGTAGGCGAGTACACCATACATCACTGGTGAGGAAATTATTGGAGAAGATTCTTAGCGGTAGGATTTACTCACATTTGGAAAAGCATTGACTTATTTGGGAGGGTCAGCATGGTTTTATGTGGTGGAGGTCATGATGGTTTTTGAGGTTAGGTCAGTGGATATTGTGGGGTGGGAGATTGCAACCTTCACGTGGTCCACCCTGTTTCGACTGATGCAATCAACCCGACGTGCACAAACAAGATCAAATAGACCAAGTTGACCTACAACATTAGGCTGTGCACGCCATATACAAGAAGAAGATGAAATGGATATTGTCTGTATTGTCAGTGAAGCATTTGACAAAGATCTCTTATTCTAGACTGAGGCACAAGATGAAAACACATGGGGCCTTCTGCATAAAGCTTTAGTACAGATTCATTTGGAGCATTGCCTGCAGTTCCTGGTCACCACATTACATGAAGGATGTGGAGGTTTTGGAGAGTGGAGCAGAAGAGTCACACTTGGATGTTGCCTACATTAGAGAGTAATAACTATAAGGAGAGATTGGTCAAATTTGAACTGTTTTATTTTGGAGTGTCAGAGGCTGAAGAGGCAATCTGGCAGAAAGATGTAAAATTATGAGGAATAGTTAGGGTAAGTAGTCAGAGATGTTTCCTGGAGTGATAGTGAAAAAAAAGGGGCATAGGTTTAAGGTGAGAGAAGAGGCTAAGTTTAAAGGTGATTTAGGAGGCATTTTTTTTACATGGACAGTGGCAGTCGCCTGGAAAGAGCTGCTAGAGAAGGTGGTAGATCCAGATGCAATAGCAATGTTTAAGATGCATATAGGCAGACACATGAACAGGTAGATAATGGAGGGAGTACAGGCACAGAATGGAGGGATAGGGAACACATGCAGGTAGGTGGGGTGAACTTAATTTAGCATGATGGTAACACAAACCTGAGGCCAGAGGCCTGTTCCTGTGATGTACTATTCTATGTACTCCAGGTAAGATCTTCCCAATGCCCTGGCAGCAAGACTTCTATACTTTAATCCTTTTTTTGTCTCCCTAACATCTTGGCCTACCTGCATATTAATTTTGTGTTTCCTATATAAGGACATTCAGATCTTTCTCTGGAACACCATATTGTAGTATCTCTGTTTTAATAATATTTTAAGGAATAAACAGAGCACTGTACTCAGTGGGTAAGAAGGCATCTGTGGAGGGAATGGACAATCAATGTTTCAGACCGGGACTGTTCTTCAGGCAATATTTCAAACAATATTTTGCTTTTCTATTCTTCCTTCAGCTAAAGCCTCTCAGCTGATCGAGACACGAGTTTGAACTCGTGTCTTTAAACAACAGTAACAAACCAATGCACTTCCACACCCTCCATCGATATCTGTGAAACCTAGTTGTGTTTTTTCCCCTGATGGATACAGTTTAAATGCAGCCTACTGAACTTGCCAATCACATGCTTCATTTAAGAGGACATTGCAGTGCAGAGCTGATAAAATTAAGTTCATTGTGCCAAAAATGTTTAATTTACATAATCAAACTGAAAGCACATTCAGATAAAATGGATTAACCTACAAACAATGACCTTAATAAGGGATTTGACCCAGGAGAGTTCATCATTATTTGATTGCAAGTTTAAACAAAATCTGATGTACGCATAAAGTGAAAGACTCAACAGATTGTGCAAAATATATACTCTGTCTTTGGTACCATGCGGAATCTATGGGATATTGTCGTAGAGATACATGCCCAAAAGTTTATTACAGAAGAAAAACATTTCCTCTGGTCTCTTAACAGAGCATTCATTTAATTGTTGTTGATTCAAACATTAAGGTAAGGCTGGTTCAGTAGAATTATTTACAGTGAAGCTGGATAAATATATTTGGGGTATTGAGGACTGTGGAGATCTGTCATCTGTCAGAAAGAAGGAGTTGAGGCCTGGGGTAGATCAGCCATGGTCAGATTGAATAAGGGGAAAAGTTAGAAGGGCTGACAACAGTAACTGCAAGAATGGTTTCGACCCGAAACGTTGCCTATTTCCTACGCTCCATAGATGCTGCCTCACCTGCTGAGTTTCTCCAGCATTTTTGTCTACCAACAGTAACTGCAAGGCGACTTATTGAATATATGATTTTGAGACACAAAATTAGGTGCTCGGTCTTCCATTGTGTGAGAAACACTTTGGGTAGTAGCAGTGTACTCGGGTTCCTTGGCAAATAATTAGAGTAATGATCCAGGAACATAAATCTGTGATTTAAAATAACTACTATTGGTAATGGTAACAATGAAATGATTGAATCATAGTAATAAAAAAAATGTCCCTGGCATTCACGTCGGGACCCTTTTTCAGACATAAAACTAAGGCCAAGTCCTTCAAGCAGGGAAATCGGCCATCCTTATTCAGCCCTTACATTATGTATTGACCCATGGCCCTGCAAGCCACCCAGTTCATCGGAAATGTAGAGATAGGCAATAAATGCTGTTATTGACAGTGACAAACTCATCCAAGAAATGAATTAATAGCTGGACAAATGTTTGTGTTCAGTTGGAATGTCTGCACTTTGTAGGTTTCTAAAACTACTTACGTGTAATGTGATATTCACCCATGCAGAAGTGACCGCTCCTGATCAGAGGACTAAGGCGAGCCAGGATTTGCGTGGGAGCAAATGAGGAGCAATGGATAAAGCGTTAAGTTTACATGGTGCATGGTCTTTGTTCAACATGTGAGGAAGTGGAATGGTGGCGCCACCTATGGGAGATCTGGCTGTAAGAGAAACTACAGTCTTTACTCCTACCAGATGCAGATGATCATAATCAGAGGTAACATATGTAGTTCGACGGGAACTGTGACTTTTGAACTGACCTAGCAGTAGGACTCAGCTACATATTTTGTGGTGAATGTAACATCCAATGTAAAACCCAGACTTCATAGCTGTCTGTAGGCTCTCCACTATTAGAGCTCTCATTGTTAGGTACGGTAGAGTATGACAGGAATGTCATTGGACAAGAAAAGAATCATCTATCCCATCAGGGGAATTTTAATTGTTAGAATTGGTATTAAAATAATTAGACAGATTGTAAGACCATTTTGCAGAAAGCTGTGTTTAAAAGTAGGTTATATCTTTATACCAAAAAAGTTAAACTCTTTTCAAGGGGTCAAGGAAAGAGCGTTCACGTCGCGGCTCTGTTTCCACCAATCTTTCCACCACTACACACAAGAAGCACAAGAAGCGCAAGACGCCATTGTCTGCAGATGCCGAGAAGTGGGTTCAGCTCTGGCTGAACAATTCCTAATCTTGTGATGTGGACTCGATAAGTAAATGAGATATGGGAGATTCTGCCTTCAAGTCGAGGAATTTGCATCACACAGCCATGTTCAGTATATCCTTCATTACCTTCCCAGTTAAGTCAAAATAAGAGAATTTTGAGAATGGATTGCAGTGGGATCATAGGGCAATTGACCAAATGGTGACATATTATGTGATACAGGGATTTTTTTTAAATGAAAGACATAAATGGTATTTTCCATGAGATTATGAGAATGCCTTTCAAAACTGTAGAACTAATTTTCACTATAGTTATGCCACTTAAAATTAAAACCAACCCCATGTGTCTTTCTGCAAATTTATTGAAGTATGTCAAACTATATTCATTCTTTAAAGCAGGGGTGTCAAACTACCGACCCGCGGGCCAAATCCGGCCCGCGAAGGGGTCCAATTGGGCCCGCGGGATGATTTAGGGGGAAAAAAGCGTATATTCACGACCATTTATTATGTATCTGTACGACAGCCGTTCTCTCTCTTGCTGCTCTCTCTCTCTCGTCGCTCACTCTCCTTTGCCGCGCTCTCTCGCCGTGCTCTCTCCCACCGCTGTCTGTGCTGCCTGCTGTGCCAGCAGCTTGTTGTGTGTACTTAGAAAACAATAGTCGGTACTTAACTACCCGCTGTGCATAAGCACCTACCACCCTGCACTGAAGACCACTAGGGCCCACTTACATCGTCAGACACAGTATAAACACACAGAGTACTCGGGTAAGTAACACCTGTAGCAAGGCTGAGACTGCTTGCTGCTGTGCTTCCAAGAAAAGAAAAGTTGACATCGAAGGTCGGATATTCAACGAAGATTGGAAAGATCTGTTTTTCTTCTGTGAGGTCAATGGCAAACCTATGTGTCTGATATGCTGTAACAAGTGGCTGTGGCAAAAGGGTACAATATCAAACAACACCAAGAGACGTCACATGGAGAGAAATATGACAAGTACGCAGGACGACTCGGAACGCAAAAGGTAAACGAGTTTGAAGCAGCTCTGAAAAATCAGCAATCAGTGTTCACCAAAGGTCGAGAGACTCATGATGGAGCTGTCAAGGCCAGCTATATTATTGCCAACTAAATAGCTGCTGCGTCAAAGCCATACTCAGAGGGGGAATTTATCAAAGCATGCATGCTGATGGCGGCTGAGCTGGTGTGCCCTGAGAAGAGACAGGCTTTTGGTAATATCAGCTTGTTAAGAAATACTGTGGCAGAGAGAATCGGGGACCTTGCAGGAGATTTGAACAGTCAACTAAAAGACAAAGTGAAGTCATTTATTTCCCTCTCTATTGCAATTGATGAGAGCACCAACGTGACTAATGTAGCTCAATTGGGAATATTTATTTGTGGTGTTGATGCATCTTTGACCATCACCAAGGAGTTTATGGAGAAGGTGCCCATGACAAACATCACAATGGCGAACAACGTTTTCGTTATTTTGCTCGCCGTTTGCCGGCAACGCAGCATCAGATGTGCCAGAGGAACTTCAAATGGAACTAATTGAAGTTTGTGTAACTCGGCTTCGAAATATAAATTTAAGACTGTGGGTCTGGACTCGTTCTATCAATGCTTGGGACCGATGTACGCCAAGATGACAGACTTTACCTCAAAGATCCTTTTTGCATGTTTGGGACACCATATCTCTGTGATTCTCCATAATGAACATTAACAAATGCAAACTGTGCTCGCAGCTGACACACAGACAATAAATGACATTATGAAAATCACAACGGTCCAGAAACTAGTCCCTGATGTTGACAGGCTGGTTAAAGCCAAGAGATGTCGGGTGTCTGGAAGCAGCATGTGAAAAATGAGTAACGCTGTTCGATGCACTGCGACATGTAAGCAAAATGCATTATGAAATATTGAGTGTCATAGTATTGTGATCACTTCAATAAAAATTAGAGGCTAACTGTGTTCATTGTCTGAGTTTGATTGCTGGAAGCAGGCTAATAAAAATTAGGTGCAGTTGTGCAGCCTACATTTACAATTTGTCTACATTTGTGTCTGCTAATGTTCGATTTCAAATGATCTATTAATGGAAAGGGTGTGGCTCCCGAAATAATCAGCCAAAAATAGCATTGTTTTTTCTCTCTCTCATCACAACTTTCTTGTAGCCTAAGTTAATACCAATCATAAAAGTAATGCTTGCTAGGCAATCTTCTTCACAAGACCCAAAATTTGTAAAGTGAAACACTTTGTAGCTATAGCAGATACTGAGACACATGAGAGCAGGTTGAAAAACGAAGGCAACGGAAGCTGTGGGAGCACGCACGTGCACAACTGATCCGGCCCGCATGAAGTCGCATTTTGCCCATTCTGGCCCGTGTCCTAAAATTAGTTTGACACCCCTGCTGTAAAGCCAGCGTTAATGTGCTCATCTCAATATAATAGATATACAAAATATACAAAATATGATTGATTAAATTTGAAATCGATGTGTTAGCATGTGTGATGTGAATAGATTCACTTACCAGCTTTTTATATGGCAATTTTTCGACTTTGTATCCATCATGCAGATGTAGGTAGTCTGAAGATCCTTGATCTTGATGGGAAGGAAGCCCACTGAAGAATATCAATCTTTTGCAAATTTCCAAATGGAGAGATTCTGCACCACTAACCGCAGAGTAGGTGGCCTGTCAGCTCTCTCCAATGTGGATCACAGGACATTTCAAGGAGCCTCAAAAGAGGTGAGAAAATTGAAGGGCAAGCAAGTTAAAATGTCTCACGTTGGTACCACCTGTTTCTGTGTCTATTTTAATCAGGAAAATATATTTTGCTGCTTCTGACAATATTTTAAAAACATTTGGACCGGTACATGGATAGGATCAAATAGCTCGGAAACAGGCTCTTTGTCCCAACACACAAAGTTGTCCCAACAGTCCTATTTATAGACAATAGACAATAAGTGCCAGAGTAGGCCATTCAGCCCTTCGAGCTAGCACTGCATTCACTGTGATCATGACTGATCACCCACAATCAGTACCCGTTCCTGTTTTCTCCCCATATCCCTTGACTCCGCTATCTTTCAGAGCTCTATCGAACTCTCTCTTGAAAGCATCCGGAGAATCGGCCTCCACTGCCTGAGGCAGAAAATTTCACAGATTCATAACTCTCTGGTTGAAAAAGTTTTTCCTCATCTCCGTTCTAAATGGCCTTTCCCTTATTCTTAAACTGCACTCCCCCAACATCGGGAACATATTTTCTGCCTCTAACGTGTCCAATCCCTTAATAATATTGTATGTTTCAATAAAATCCCCTCTCATCCTTCTAAGTTCCAGTGTATACAAGCCCAGTTGCTCCATTCTTTGAACATATGACAGTCCAGCTAATCCGGGAATTAACCTTGTGAACCTACGCTGCACTTCCTCAATAGCAAGAATGTCCTTCCTCAAATGTGGAGACCAAAACTGCACAAAATACTCCAGGTGTAGTCTCACCAGGGCCCTATACAACTGCAGAAGGACCTCTTTGCTCCTACACTCAACTCCTCTTGTTATGAAGGCCAACATGCCTTTAGCTTTCTTCACTGCCTGCTGTACCTGCATGCTTACTTTCAGTGACTGATGTACAAGGACACCCAGATCTCGTTGTACTTCCCCTTTTCCTAACTTGACACCATTCAGATAACAATCTGCGATCCTGTTCTTGCCACCAAAGTGGATAACCTCACATTTATTCACATTAAACTGCATCTGCCATGCATCTGCCCACTCACCCAACCTGTCCACGTCACCCTGCATCCTCAAAGCATCCTCCTTCACAGTTCAAGCTGCCACCCAGCTTTGTGTCCTCTGCAAATTTGCTAATGTTACTTTTAATCCCTTCATCTAAATCATTAATGTATATTGTAAATAGCTGCAGTCTCAGCACTGAGCCTTGAGGTACCCTACTAGTCACTGCCCGCCATTCTGAAAGGGACCTGTTAATCCCTACTCTCTGTTTCCCGTCTGCCAACCAATTTTCTATCCATGTCAGTACCCTACCCCCAATACCATATGTTCTAATTTTGCTGACTAATCTCCTATGTGGGAACTTATCAAAGGCTTTCTGAAAGTACAGGTACACTACATCCACTGGCTCTCCCTTGTCCATTTTCATAATTACATCCTGAATGAACCAGTGAGTCATGCAGAGAAGGAGGTGGGGAGAGGAAGATGTGACGTGGTGGGATCCCGTTGTAGCTGGTGAATATAATGAAGGATGATGTGCTAGATCCAAAATACTAGAGTCTCCCTTCTATTCTCAGTCCTGATGCACTATTAACAGTCAATTGCATTGATGGAGTTGTGTCACCTCTGCACCGGATGAGGCAAAGCAGGCAGATGACCTACCCTGTGCAACATTTTTATTCAAGATCTTTTTCGAAGAAACATTATTCTAGTGGCATCATGGTATGCAGTAGATAGTTTCCTTTTAATAATTTCAGAATTATTCCATTGAATTTAAATTTCTTAGATGGTGGGATTTGAACTCGTGCCTCCAAAGCAATTGTCTTGAAGCCCGATTGTTTCTTAAGTAACATAGCCATGCCCTGAAAGTAGCTTGAGGCAGTGCTCATCTCAGTACAAATATTTGCATCCACTCTCTCAACAAATAGCTGTGTTTAAATGCACAAATAACTTTGCTCTCCCATCCAGCAAAGTATGACAAGAATTATTATTTGCTTCTGGGCAACCCTTTGTTAAGCATCTTTCATTACATTGGATTTTATTACATTGGATCATCCAGCTTTGTTGCTTAAAATAGGAAGTAAGACCATGGAGAAGCAAGGCCTAGTTCACATGGACCCCGCCTGGATTTTGAATGCTCCGTGCAATGAGTAATGTGTGACCTTTATTTAGGAGGCACCTCCTTCAAAGGTATTTCACGAAGAACATTCTTAATTATAGTAAATGTTAAATACAGTAATGCACCTGGCATTTATTGGCTGATTGACTATATTTTGAATGTACAAAACGTTTCAGTGCTTTAAATCATGTAAAGATTTACCCGTGCTTTATCTAATCTTCTTTGATTTCTTGACTTTGTTGAAGGTTGGATCCTGCTCAATAGCCATATGTCGTGAAAAATACTGCAAATGCTGGAAATCTGAAATAAAAATCTGGAGACACAGTGCCAGGCAGTGTACGAGGAGAGGTAATGGTTAACATTTTAAACTTTCAGATGCAGGGAAATGTATGGAAGATGAATAAAAGAAAAAGAACGATCTATATGGTGGGAGAGATTAATTGTTGTTAAAGTGTAATAATGGGGCAGGCCACTAGAGGGTAGACAAAATTGCTGGAGAAACTCAGCGGGTGCAGCAGCATCTATGGAGTGAAGGAAATAGGCAATGTTTCGGGACAAAACCCTTCTTCAGACTATTGCCTATTTCCTTCGCTCCATAGATGCTGCTGCACCCGCTGAGTTTCTCCAGCATTTTTGTGTACCTTCGATTTTCCAGCATCTGCCGTTCCTTCTTAGGCCACAAGAGGGTGCAGGCATGATTTAATGGTACATTCTTCTCACATGTACTTTGGACAGCAACATTATTTTTTGCATTGAGTTCAGTAAAAATCTTACTATACATAGGCACAAACATACTGAAGTTCAAGAGTTTCTGGCAGAATCTTGTATTCTTCAAGTTTCAAAGTTGTTAAAAATGTAGAATCTTAACTTGGCCTTAAAGGCCTGTTGTCCAAGCGGCGGCACTAGTCGGAGATGTACGGATCGGCCTGGCCAGGTGATGCTGTCGATGTCCTCCACTGCTGCTCCACTGCTTTGTGCCGCTGCGGGCCTGGCCTCTCGGACCCCAGGCTGCTGCAGACCCTCCAGTGGCCCAATTCACCAAATCATTGGTCTGGACACATTGACCCATAGACGTGCCCAACCCTCACCACACACGACTTTGGGCTGTCTTCTGCAGTCGACCCATAGCGCCTACGAGGGTGTGGGAGGTGAACCCCAAGCTCGCTCACTGATAGTTGTTCGTGCAGTGGCGACACAGAGCTGCTGCCTTGCAGCGCCAGAGACCCGGGTTCAATCCTGACAACTGTGGCTGTCTATACGGAGTTTCTACATTCTCTCTGTGATTACGTGGATTTCCTCCGGGTGCTCCGCTTCCTCCCACACTCCAAAGACGTAGGTTAATTGGCTTTGGTAACAATAGTAAATTGTCCCTAGTGTGTCGAAGTGTCAGGGCGATTGAAGCTCCCGCAGCTGCCGATCGATTGCTCCCAAGTCGGGGCAGTCGAAGCTCCCGTGGCTTGGAGCTCTCGAAGTCGGTCTCTAACCAGGGATCGCCAGCTCACAATGTTGAAGTCCACAGGCCCCTGCGGTTGGATTTCCCAAGGTCCCAACAGGCCGTCAGCTCCACGATGTTAAGCCGCAGTGCAGGCGGAGATACGATATGGAAAAAGTTGCGTCTCCATCGAGGAAAGAGATTAAAAAAAGATCCCCCCCCAACACTCCCCATATAATACAAAACTAAAGATAAACTAAAGCATATATTTTGCAACAAACTAAAAACCCAAAGAAGGAAAGGACGAGACGGACCGTTGGCGAGGCAATTGTGTGCTACCTCACATTAGAGCCTTATTGATTGTGGGTAGCTGCCCGGAACATGAGAGGCCCCATAGAAATGAAGCCAGAAATAACAGTTTAAAGCTTAACTGCGACTGTGTTATTATCAATAAAATAATTAAATGCAAAGTTGTCAGGTATCAGGGGTATAGATAATTGATTTTTTTTCAATTCCCAATGTGACGACTTTAATTATCTCTTGTCACTTCAGTATTCCATTCCCATTGCTAAGAAAGCAATAAGTTCATAATTGGGTTAAACTTGTTGCTTGCATTCTTATCTGTGATGTAGAACAATCAACCCGCTGTGTATGTCTCAAGTTACAGATGTTTTCATGATGTTGAAATGTTATCAAATAAAAAGTTATATATATTTGGTTCATTTTTCATCGTGGTAGAATTTAAAAAATCTCACAGAACAGAGGATATAATCATACTCCCCTTGATCAATATCACCAATAAGCAAATGATTTGCTCATCATCACACAGTGGTTTCTGGGAGCCTGCCTCTCATAATTCCAATGTTATAAAAGTGCTTAAAGAGATATATATCAATGACTTGGGCATAAATATAGATGGGTTGGTCAGTAGGCTTGTATTTGGCACCGCAACTGTTGGCGTCACGGACTGTGAAGAGCGCTATTAAAGTATGTGGTATGTAGATCAGCAAGAGAAATGGGCAGAAAAATGGCAGATGGAGTTTAATCCAAATAAGTGTGAGGGGTTTCACCTGGGGAGGATGAATGTAAAGTGAAAATATACAGTTAATGCAGGACTCATCACTACAAAATGGTAAAGAAGGCATAGAACAGTACAGCTCAGGAACAGGCTCTTCTGCCCACAATGTTTGTACTGGGCATGACACCAAGTTAAACTGATCTAATCTACCTGATCCATATCCTCTATTCCCTGCACTTCCAAGTGCCTAACTAAAAACCTCAAATGCTACAATCATATATGCCTATCTAAAAGCCTTTTAAATACTACAATTGTAGCTGTGTTCCAGCCCCCACTACTCTCTGTAAAATAAAACTTGCCCTACTTAGGCCCTACTTAAGCTTTCCTCCTCTCACCTCATAGCTATGGCCTCCAGTGGTGGACTTTTCCACCCTCGGTAAAAAATTGAGAGGGCTGATCTATATTTCCCTCTCAAACCCATTCTTCTGTCTTCTCCCCAAAACCCATGACACCCTTACTAATCAAGTATCAAATCAATCTCTGCCTTAAAAATACCCTCGGACTTAGCGTCCACAACCGTCTGTGGCAATGAATTCAACAGATTCCCCACCAACTCGTGAAAGAAATTCATCCTCATCTTTTTTCTGAAGGTACGTCCTTTTATTCTGATGTTATGCTTTCTGGTTCTAGACATGCCAGTGGAAACTTCCTCTCTACACCCACTCGATCCAGGCTTTCACTATTCAGTAAGTATCAATGAGGTCACCCTCATCCTTCTAAACTTCAGCGAGTATACTCTCACTGATGAAGGCCAATGCACCATAACCTTCTCGCCCCTCCTATCTACCTGTGATACCATTTTCAGAGAACTATGCACCTAGATCCCTCTGCTTCACAGCACTCCCCAGGGGCCTACCATTCACCTCACACTTTTCTGCATTAAACTTAATTAGCCTTTCCACAGCCCTCTTGCCCAACTGATGAAGAGCCTACCGTCATTTTGATAACCATGTTCACTATGTGTGATACAATCCACTTTGGTTTCACCTGCAAACTTACTAATCATGCCTTGTGCATTCTTATCCAAATCGTTAATATAAACCACAAGCAGAAATGTTCCCAGCACTGATCGCTCAAAACACACCACTCATCACAGGTTTAGTCTGAAAAACATATTTCCACCATCACCCTCTGCTTCCTTCCATGAAGCCAATTATGTATCCAGTTTGCTACCTGGATCCCAAGCCATCTCAGGTGTTCTGCCACTCTCCTATACTCTGAAACATCACTACTGATGATTTGGCCAACCACGGTGGTGTAATTGGTGAATTTATCAAAGGCATTGGAGCTATGAGCCGGCCACACAGTCATGAGTGTAAATAGGGTAAATTGTGCAAGATTTGTAAAAAATCGTTTTATGGGCAAGTGCAACCACATATTACAATGGGTAATACAACCTCCTTAAATCATGCTGACGATGGCTAAGTTGTCTTTTATTATGAAATTAGACACAAAGAGCTGGAGTAACTCAGCAGGTCAGTAACTCAGCATCCCTGGAGAAAAGGAATAGGTGACGTTTCGGGTCGAAACCCTTCTTCAGACTCTTCAGATTTTATTATATGAACTAAGCTATGCCTCCTCGTCTTATTCACAGTGCAATGTGGGAACTTACACCTGAACCTGACAGAATAAAGATGTTGCAATTATGTGAACACACCAGATATTTTCCTAAATGTAAGTTACATTCTATTTGTGTTCTACCCAGTATTTCTTGATCATTATTAATAAACCTAGGGCTAGATACAAAATGCTGGAGTAACTCAGCAGGACAGGCAGCATCTCTGGAGGGAAGGAATGGGTGAGGTTTCGGGTCGAGACCCTTCTCCATCCAAAATGTCACCCAATCCTTCTTTCCAGGGATGCTGCCTGTCTCGCTGAGTCACTACAGCAGTTTGTGCCTATCTTCGGTTATGTCTATCTTAGGCAGTTCCTTCCTACACACTTAATAAAGAGGCTATCTAGTAATTTAAATTGTAGTCCGTGGTGCTTTTTGAAGTACTTTTTCTATGTCACAAATACAGCTAAACTTAATTGGCAAAAAAGCAGCTGGTCCTATGTCCATGGAAGGCTTTCCATAAATCCTAGTCTTTCTTTATTTTCTTAATACATTCTTATTGCATTTACCTTCATTGCTTTGAACTTAAATATTACATTTGTCTTTTATGTGCCATAAAAATATATTCGATTTTTTTCATATATCATTATGATATGGAGTATTTCATTATATAGAATCTTTTTAATTATCTCTCTGTCTTCACTGATACCAAAATTGACCACCTTTCAGACATGAGTCTACCATATTCTGGGATTAAAGATGCAATAGAAATCCACGCATCCCTCTAAATTGCGCAGAATGTTGTGATAATTTTAATAGGACTGCTCATTATATTTGCTCATCCCAACGGCATTTGTGTAGGAAGGAACTGCAGATGCTGGTTTAAACCAAAGATAGACACAAAATGCTGGAGTAACTCAGCGGGATGGGTGACACTTCGGGTCGAGACCCAACTGCAGTCCCAACTGCATTTGATTATGATGGGCCCTTGGATTTGGATGGCATTCTAGGTGAATTAGTTAAATTACAAACAAAAATGGCCTTGATCAGTCACATCTCTAAGATTACTGCTATGAGCATTATAGATTTCAACTAGCAGTGTTTTCAACTACTTTTTGACTGTGGAACACCTTTAAGGCCATAGTTTAAGAGATGTGATGAACTAATTTTCCCTCCAATCATTTGGAATGGTTAAGCAGTCTTCAACAATAGTTTCTTACTGTAATCACTTTAATCTGGTTTATTGGTTTATATTCTCTAGAATTTAGGAGATTGAGAGGGGATCTTATAGAAACTTACAAAATTCTTAAGGGGTTGGACAGGCTAGATGCAGGAAGATTGTTCCCGATATTAGGGAAGTCAAGGACAAGGGGTCACAGCTTAAGGATAAGGGGGAAATCCTTTAAAACCGAGATGAGAAGAACTTTTTTCACACAGAGAGTGGTGAATCTCTGGAACTCTCTGCCACAGAGGGTAGTTGAGGCCAGTTCATTGGCTATATTTAAGAGGGAGTTAGATGTGGCCCTTGTGGCTAAGGGGATCAGGGGGTATGGAGAGAAGGCAGGTACGGGATACTGAGTTGGATGATCAGCTATGATCATATTGAATGGCGGTGCAGGCTCGAAGGGCCAAATGACCTACTCCTGCACCTAATTTCTATGTTTCTATGTTTCTAATCTAGCAAGCTAGTTATTCTTTGATGCGATTTAACTTCTTTCTTCTAAATTTGGGAACATATCTGCCAGAATGTAAACATAGTTTGAGGCTTCAACAAAATACTTTTTTGTGAATGCAGCCGGGCATAAACAATACCTCACCGACTGCAGTCATGCCCAGACAGTAGGGTGAAGCAGAGATGTATAGAATGACTGACCAAGGAAAAATCTTAACCTTTACTAATAGCTGGCTGTAGATGGCGCCAGCAGCTGCTGCTGCTGCTGCTGCTGCTGCTGCTGCGCAAATTTATCCTGGACTGATTTACAAAAATAGGCACATGCCTCCTGTACAGCAGTAATCTGTGCATAAAAGTCTGGATATTTTTGATGTGCACAGAAATATTCTCATTGACCCCATCTGTTTATGTGATAATAATAAAGATTAAACTATCTTGGCTATGCAGGGAATGGAGGGATGTGGACTATGTGCAGGCAGATAAGGGTCTTGGCATCAAGTTTGACACAAACATTGTGGATTACAGATTTATGTTCAATGTCTTAACACATTTATATGCATATATTTTTCTATCATGTATAAACCATTAATTTTGCTGATTTTTGTTTTGTCTGCATGAGAGAATGTTAAAGCCCTTTCCCACGGTACGAGTTCATTCCAAGAGTTCTCCCGAGTTTGCCCTGATTCGAACTCGGAGATTTACGAAAATGGCCACTCGTCGGTACTCGGGGCTCTCGTGGACATTTTTCATCATGTTGAAAAATCTTCACGTGTCTTCCCGTGCTTACCTGCCTTTAGCGAGTTTTCCCCGAGTACCTGCCGTTAGCGCTAAGAGACGTCCCCGAGCTCCGACGTACCCCCTACGTTCATTCTCCGTGCTTACCACGAGTTTGATTTTTTTAAAACTCGGGAGAGCTCTTGGAATGAACTCGCACTGTGGGACAGGGTTATTATTAGGAAAAGTTGGACAAACTCAGATTGTTTCCTCCAGAGCATCGGAGATTGAGGGGAGACCTGATGGATGTATATAAAAATTATGAGAGGCAAAGATATGGTAAATAGTCAGAACATTTTCCCCAGGGTGGAAATATCCAATACTAGAGGGTGTAGGTTTAAGGTCAAATGGGTGAAGTTTATAAGAGATTTGATAGGCGTGTTTTTTACATAAAGAGTGGTGGGTGACTGGAACACACTGCCAGGGATGGTGGTGGAGGCAGATACAATAGTGACATTTAGGAGGCTTTTAGAAAGGCACATGGATATGCAGGGAATGGAGGAATATGGATCAGGTGCAGTCAGAGAGGATTAACAGCATCAAGTTCAGTACAGACATTGTGGCTGAAGAGCCTGTTCCTGTGCTGCACTGCTCAATGGATGTTTATTGGTTTGTTTTAGTAAAGTATGTAACTAATCTTCATCTTTATGACATTGAAGGAGGCCCTTTACTCTATCAAGTTTATTCCCATTCTCAGAGCAATCGTATTTCTTTTTCTGTGACATATTACATGATGGAAGTATATAAAACTATGAGAGACGTACATGTGGGAGACAGTCAGAACCTTTTGCCCAGGGTGGAAATGTCAAAGATGAGAGGGTTTCTCTGGAACCATCTCCATATATTAGGGATTTACAGCAGCCAAATAATCAGCAATTGTTTTGCAAGTGTGAAGAAATGAGAGGATCCAGGGAACACCTCTGCTGCCACAGGGAGAACATGCAAACTCCACACGGACAGCACCAGAGGTTGCGATCGAACCCAGGCCGAGGGAACGATGAGACAGCAGCACTACCTGCTGCACCACTGTGCCATCCTTCACTGCCTACATTTTCCAAATGATGTTTCCTATTCATATTATAGCAATTGAATAGCAAATAAAACAATAACAAATGTGTTCTCATCTGTACTAAAAATACAGCAAAAAAGTTCAGCTGGTGCAATACATGTTATGTAACTTCTGAGTCAGGAGTGTTTAATTGTCATATGTACCGGCAATGGAATAGTGAGATTCTTATTTGCAGCAACATAACAGGTCTGTAAACACGTTACACACAGATAATGCAATAAACAACCATTCAATAAATTAATAACCCAATGCTCATAAAAATAGACCAAATCCTTTGGTGCAACCAAAGTAATTTCATAGTTTCTAGTTGAGGTTATTGTTGTGTAGTTTTCAATAGCCTGATAGTTGTTTGGAACAAAACTATTCTTAAGCATGGTGGTCACCATTTTCAGACTCCTGGAACTTCTTCCCTATAATTGGAGTGAGATGAGAGCGTGGCCAAGAAGGTATGGGTCTTTGATGAGATGAAGAAGTGTCTTGACCCAAAACGTGATTCATTCCTTCTATCCAGAGATGCTGCCTGTCCTGTTGAGTTACTCCAGCATTTTGTGTCTATCTTGGGTCTTTAATAATGTTGCCTGCCTTTTTGAGTCAGCGTCTTCTACAGACCCCTTTGATGATGGGGAGGTCGGTACCCATGATGGACCAGGTAGTACCCATCACTGTTCGTAATCTTTGTTTCTGGGTGTTTGAGTTGGTGAAACGGGCCATGATAGTATTTTTATGAAGTGGTTGAAATTTTAATGCAACTTAATGGATGTGGTTAAATTTTACAGTCAGTTGCTGCTAAATACTTAAGAGGTGTGAAAGCTATCACTTCAAGCAGCACTTCAGTGAGACATGCCTGGGTGTGATTTTAATTCTCTGCCTGACAGATCAGTAAGAACTCAGTGACTAATCCTGATTAGCTGCCGCTGAAAATAGCTAAGCAGTTTAATGATTCTGGCTGCTTTGCTGTTTTTGTTTGTTCTATGGTTCTAAGGGTTGTTTGTTGTTCCTGTACCATGGGTCGATTAGAAGGTTTCATAAATGACCTTTTACTTCGTGTCATACAGAACTGAAAGTGGCCATTTGGACCAACTTCTCCATACCATTCTAAAATACTGACAATATCCATGCCAATACCACCCTCCTGATTTGTAGTGGGCAACTGTATTTAGCGGAGAAAAGGGCACATAAGCATTTCACAATTTTGGCATTTTTTTAGGATCTAAGCATCAGATTTAGTTTTTTTTAGGATTAAGTTTAGAGATACAGTATGGAAATTGGCCCTTTGGCCCATTGGGACCGCCCGACCAGCGATCATCAATTCACTAGTTCCCTCTTACACAGTAGGGACAATTTACAGAAGACAATTAACCTACAAACCTGCACAAACTTTGGAATGAGGGAGGAAACCAGAGCACCTGCAGAAAACCCACGCAGGAGCAGGGAACGTGCAGACTCCTTGCAGACGGCACCCGTAGTCAGGATCAAACCCGGGCCTCTGGAGGCTGCAAGGCAGCAACTCCACCACTGCACCACTGTGCTGGCCAAATGACATTTTTGGCCATCTCTAACTATGCATAATTTAATTGAGACACACGAGATTGCAGATGTTGTAATCTTGAGCAAAAGACATACAGCAACATCAGTCAGGACCCTTCTATAGATTTATTTAAATTGAGTTGTGTAAGAATCAGCCACGTAGGGTGGGTCACATATGCCAGACTGGGTAAAGGAATGCAGATTTTGCCAAAAGACAGTGGTGAAGCAGATGGAACCACAAGAGCAAGCCTCGTGCAGCATGAAGGCATGGACTTCCTGTTTGTCAATGTCAGTTTAATTTAGTTTCTAGTTTATTTTAGTGTTGTGTTTCGTTTAATGCAGTGTTTAGTTTAGTTAGGTTTAGTTGCATGGAAAAGGCCCTACGGCCTACTGAGCCATGCTGATCATCGATCATCCATTTACACTCGTTCTACATTATCCTACTTTCTCATTGACACATCGTTGGGATGTGGGGGGAAACCAGAGTACCAAGGGTCACAGAGAGAACATGCAAGCTCTGGACAGGCAGCACCCTAGGTCAGGATTAAACCTGAGTCTCTGGTATTGCGATGCAGTAACTACCAGCCGCTCCACTGTGCCGAGTTCTTCGGATGCAGTCCTTGCACTGAATCAAATAGCAATTGATTAAATGCTGGTTGAATTCATTCAGAATAAGATTCTTATAATCACTTCTGATTTGTTCTGCACTTTAAACCTCCCAGTCTTCCACCTTTTTCTTCTCTCAGCAGCTGCAAAGAAGTGATCAAGGGTGATGGTTTCATTATTAGTGAAAATGGAAGATGCAGCAGGTGACCATTTCTGCCACCAAATTCTCCACCTGTAGACCTCTGTTCAGCTTTATAAATACATTCACAGCTGCACTCACGGGGGCAAGTAGCCTGTCTCCACGACTTTCCCAGTGGTCCTCTGCCACACATTATAATCAGCATCTGGAAGAACCTCACAGGAGTGAGGTCCACAGAACTGAAGCACCGACCACATACCCTGGAGCTGCTGTTGATATACTATGGTGACTGAAATGGAGCTCGGACAGTGAACTGTCCGAGAGTGAAGGCTTTTTGTGATTTTCACATAGAGTTGACCATTGTGGTCCTGATTGTCATATGCTATTGGTACATTCAGGGAGTGCTACTCCTTCTTTCTTTGCAAGTAGGGCCTATAACGCCACATCTGAACAGCCGCATCACTTCCTAAAGGCTGTAGGATTTCCACGTTCTGGGCAAATCCAGGTTGCCAGAGCAGACACTGAAACAATGTTCAAAGAGAATTGACATCGCACGTATGAAAATGCTTGTGTGACACACAAGAACTGCGGTTGCTGGAATCTTGAGCAAAACACAAAGTGCTGGAGGAACTCAGCACGTTAGGGAGCATGTGCGGAGGGAGCACACCAAGAAAGGTCCCGACCCTAAACGCTGTCTGTCCCTTTCCTCCACAGGTCTTGCCCGACCTTCTGAGTTCCTCCAGCACTTTCAGTTTTTTCTCGTGGGATACATGCTATTGCATAATTGAACGTGGCAAGTATTACGAGCTGCACGATAATGTTTTGATCACAATTTAAATCAAAGTTGTGCACCATGTTTGACTGATTCTGTCAGTAGTATTAATGGTAAACAGCGTATTGTCTGTTTTTGGCTCTCTGCTCCATAAATGGAATTGAGTGACTCCTGTTCCTTAGGGTGAAAACTATCCTTTAGGATGTTAAACTGGTGAGGACTTAAAAATGAGGAGAAATGAGCGGTGGGAAGGAATCGATGAGATTGGTCTGGGAGCGCGTGTTAATTTGATGATTCAAATGGCATCTTTCAATGCTGAAAAGGAAAATGAGGAAAGGGATAATGAAGATGTGTGGAGCGTAGTTTGTGGTGTATACATCATTTAATGCGAAGAGGATGAAAATATCATGTGATCGAAGAAGGAATATGGGTGGACGATCAAGTTTTCTCTTCCTATAGACGCTGCCTGACCGCTGAGTATTTCCATCATTTTCCGTTTTTGTTTTGCTAACGCTACATGTAATTCATAAGGCTAATTCTACATCATAGTCTATCACAATTTCAAAGCACCCACGCACAACTGAAATTGTACTCGCGGTCATTTGTATTAATTCACTCCAGTCCATCTCCAAATGGGTCTTTTTCAGCAAAGCATTTTTTATTGCTGACGTTATTGTACAATTATATTGCATTAACACTTTACAACCTGTTGCAGAAGAAATATTTATAAGCACAAGCCAGAATTGCAGCAGGAGAGAATTTGCAGGCAAATATGTAAAGTACTTTGTAAAGAAATATGTGAAGCCACAGTGAAGGGTAATGTGAAGCATTTGTATTGTAAAGTTGCACAATGGCCCATGAATTCCCTGGCACCTGTGCAGTAGAGCCCTCCCCACATCTGCCTGCCACCTTTTAACCTCAGACTCCATCGTAAAATTGCAACTACAAGAACATCTGCTTCATCCAAGGTAGACACAAAATGCTGGAGTAACTCAACGGTACAGGCAGCATCTCTGGAGAGAAGGAATGGGTGACGTTTCGGATCAGACTGATGTTGGGAGTGGGTGGAGATGTGATCGGAAACAGTAAGACTGGTGGGAGAACTGGGAATGGGGAGGGGATGGAGAGAGAGGGATAGCAAGGGCTATTTGAAGTTAGAGAAGTCAAGGTTCATACCGCTGGGGTGTAAGCTACCCAAGCGAAATATGAGGTGCTGTTTCTCCATTTTGCATTGGACCTCACTCTGACATTGGAGGAGGCCCAGGACAGAAAGGTCAGATTGCGAATGGGAGGGGGAATGAAACTGCTGAGCAACCGGGAGATCAGGTAGGTTAAGGTAGACTGAGCGGAGATGTTCAGCGAAACGATCGCCGAGCCTGAGCTTGGTCTCGCCGATGTAAAGGAGTTGTCACCTGGAACAGCAGGTACAGTAGATGAGGTTGGAGGACGTGCAAGTGAACCTCTGCCTCACCTGAAAAGACTTTGGGGCACTTAGACTAGCGGGGCTTGAAATGAGGGTAGACAAAAGATCCACCAGTGCTCCACTCCACAGCAATAGAACATGAGGGATTTCCAAATCATTAATTTATTTTTTCCCCATCTTTCCACCCCAATCCTTTACCCCATACGGAAAATCAACTTTACAATATTTTCTAGGAAGCTCACGTACTTTGAAGCTGTTATGGGTTACGTAATATATTCCCCAGTTTTAATTTGTTCACAGGATGTGTTCATCTGTGCCAATGTCATATAGATGAAGCTGTAATTGCGGGTTTGCAACAATGTGATGAGAGCCAGATTGAAGGGGAATGGTGATTTCTTTATCCTAAAGAACCTTGGTGATCTAGATTGGTTTATATGAAAATTCCAAATCACGATTACTGTTCCTCAAACTAGCTTTTCTAAATTAAAATCCAGTTAGACCCAATTGCTTGACTTTAAACTGCCCTGCTACATGGTAGGATTCAAACCCATGTCCTTGGATCAATAGTCCAGAATTCTGGCTGCTGCTCCAATTGTACCAACCCCTTGTTCATTATGAACCATGAAAACTGTACAATAAAGATAGAGCTGAATGCTTGATGAAATCAACTCTTGAAAGCTATGATAAATTGTATACAAGACCTCGCTGTGGGAAGGGACAATGTGGGGACCACTCAGAGAAGAAAAATTGAAATGTGAGACAGCATTGACTGAGAAACAGTGAACAACTTCTGATCTGTAAATTTGTTGGACATTTGGCCTGGCAATTTTTCAAACACTTCAATCTGTCTCTGCAATTGAACCTCCTGAAGGAAATTTCTTGTCAAATGAATGTTCCTCATGAAAACTCAAGATAACTACTCAACAGAATTACTGATTTTTAAACTCTGGACCATTGCCTTCCACAGGTGGTAGTTTTGAAAATATATATCTGGTCTGCAACATAGAAACATGAAATATTTGATTAGCTTCATTCAGCTCAGTGTATTTTTCCGATCCATTTCTTTCCAGTATAATAATGTCACATTAATTATTTTTGCCACAATAGGTTTTAAGCATTTTTATACCTTGAGTTCAAAATGGCATTGTCCTTGAACACAAGAAATTCCATTCTTTCTTCATTCTTCATACTCTCTGCGTTACTCTTCTGCAATCCTGTGATTTCCAGTATAATTGTTATCCAGTTCCAGTATAATAATTATCCCTGTTCTTTGGCACAGGAATGATTTATATTATCCCAGTATAGATTGATTGTGGACAGGTAATTTGTCTCTATTTCTTTAGCCAGCTGTATTGCCTTTGCACTGCCTGGTGGCATCTGGACCTCGAATGTCATGTCAAATTTTTTATAGTCAACTCGGAACGCACCTTTCTCCAAGGAGATGCAAGACTCAAAGCGGTGACCCCAAAGAATCTCATCTTCTTTGTAAGATGTCCTAGCTTGGCAGGTCATTCCTGTAAGGAAACAGAAAGTAAAGAGCCATCCCTCCAATCACAGCATTGCAGCCTTCCCCCCTGATCATGCTCCACCATTCAATGTCCTGGTCCATCATCTACTGAAGATCCATTTAATTATTCACATGTATTATGTTAAATTTGACCACTAATAATGCAATAGTGATACAGTACAAAACTAAAGACACATTGTTTTAATTATTTCAGACTTTGGAGATTTCGTATCTTGAGTAATGGATGCAATTTACCTAAATAGTGACAAACACTAACATAGGGATACTTTGAGTAGACATAGCCTCTAATTTCCAGAGGAATGAGAAGGGATCATATTGAATTAAATAAACATTCTTAAAACACTTAACATAGTAAATGGTGTGAATTACTTTCTACTAGCTTGAAAGTTTAGACAAAAGGGGTCATAATTTCAAGATGAGGTGTTGGCTATTTGGTACAAAAATGAAGAGAATTTTTTTCACTCAGAATGTTGTGAGTCCTTGGAATTTATAGAAATGGTCTGTAGATGATTAGATTCGATATTGAGATTGCTAGATTATTGGGCACTCGGAGCTTTTAGAGCTATCTGTACTTTATAAACTCCAAACAATAAATGGTGATTTTCTTAATATATTAGCACACCACATTACAGGAATCAATCTAGTTGCATCTCCCTTTCCCTTGTCCTTCCTTAGTCTAAAACTGAACACAGTACACCAATCTATTCCACAGTCCAGACTCCCCACCATTGACTTCATCTACACTCCATGCTTCTTTGGGAAAGCAGCCAACATAATCCGAGACCTTTCCCACCCAGGTCATTCTTTCGTCTCCCCACTCCTATTGGGCAGAATATACAGAAGGTTGAAAGCAAGCAATGCAAGTTTCAGAAACAGCTTTCCATCTGTTATCAGGCTTCTGAACAGTCCTTCCATAAGCTAGAGTACAATTCAATTCTCCTCTACCATATTGCAGACATTGGATTTTGTCTCCGGAACTCTTGTGCTATTATGCTGTGAACTATATCTACTCTGTGTATCTTTCCCTTTGCTCTACCTATTGTACTTGAGTCTGCCTTTATTGCTTTGCACATGACAATAATAAGCCTAAACTTCAACCTACGCTGGCCAAAATAATTACAATTGTATCTCCTCACTCCTTTATTTTTGACTTAACAATTGTTCTTCTCCACCCTCTCGAACCACAGGAGGTACGTTTTTCTAAGACAATGAAATAAAATGGGCAATGCAGGATTAGACTCCTGCGAGTATTGAACAGTAAAACAATCAGGGGATTTGGGAAGAGGGCAGGCAAGTGGAGTTGAGGCAGAAGATCAATTCTGACCTCAATGCTAAAATGGGCTCAAAGTGACTCAGAAGGTCAGTTTTTTTTCCTCAAATGCACTTACGACCTATTCCCCTTGCAAGATAAACTCCAAGAATGTATGCTCAAATATACACCATGCTGTGCGACACATTGTATATGAAGCAGTCAAGAGGGAGAGCATAACTAACCTGTAGATTCAACGATGCCTTCCAGGATCACAATGATTTCAAACTGTTCTCTCTTCAAGGAGTCTGCAGACATTTCCCAGAAAGGACTGCTGTCATTTATATCATGGGTTATGGTCTGTGGTTCCACCAGGAAGAGTCGGTCTTTCCCTGTGTCGTAGCCAAGATTAATTTCTGTCTGCTCCAGAGGTATGAATTCGCCTTCTTTTGTTTGCCTGGATTTGATGAGCTTGGCTCTTAGCTTTGCGTCAACCATGTGGCTGTCCCGTAGGTCACCAACCCTGAACATCAGGCAAAAGCACTCATCTCTGGGTGATACCACAGCATACTTGCTGAATTTCAGAGTCTCGGCTCGCTTCTTGGGCCGTGAGATCTTCACAAACACACAGCCCACCATCATGGCGTCAATCATAGAGCCAACGATGCACTGAGCTATGAGTAAAATGACCCCTTCTGCACAATTTGAAGTCACCATGCGAGAGCCATAACCAATTGTCCTTTGACTTTCAATAGAGAGCAGCAAGGCAGAGATAAAGTCATCCACGTTATTGAAGCAAGGTTTCCAGTTCACTTCCCCCACATGATTGATGTCATTTCTAAAGTAAGCGACTAAGAAGTAAAGAGTTCCAAAGGTCATCCAGGTCACAAGGTAACACATTGAGAAGACCACGAGGAACCAGCGATACTTCAGGTCCACTATTGTAGTGAAAAAGTCCAACAGGAATCTCTGCTTTTCTTGAATGTAACCAAGATTCACTTGGCATTTGCCATCTTTCATTACGTACCGTTGTCGCTTCTGTTGATTTGAAACATTGAAGAGTTGCCTGGTGTCATCTATCAGTTTACAACGCTGCTTTGGTGATGTGGGAACAGTTGAGAAATTTCTTGTTGACGGTCGAAAATTGCGGTTATGATTTGGGAGGTTGGGAAGACTGCCAGCATGTGGTAGGAACCACTTGGAGTTGATATCTGGCACCATTTTCTCTCTGGGTAATATGCGGTGACGTTTGTAACGCTCATCCACATCGCTGGGTGCACGCAACCTGGGCTGTACAGCTGCGTTGGGTGCAGGTGACTGCCAGTTCATATCTGGACTGGAAATATGGAGGAGAGCTGAAGCACTGTTGGTTGTATGGGCTTCACAGTCGTTGTAGTCTAAGTTTGAAATGTTGCTCATTCTCCCTGAAGCTGCTGAATTCCTACATTGTGGAGATTGTGCCGTTTCTTCTATCAACTTGGTTTCTGACTGCATGAGAGAAATTATTGAAATATTTGTAGTTTGCCTTAAAAATTATTCCCCACTCCTAATTAACAAAACAAAAATTAGAGGTTAATTTGACCTGAAATACTGGTGGAAATTGACCAAGATATGATCAATGACTTATGATAAGCTTTTCCCATTGAGAGTAGGGAAGATTCAAACAAGAGGACATGACTTGAGAATTATGGGACAGAAGTTTAGGGGTAACATGAGGGAGGACTTCTTTACTCAGTGAGTGGTACCTGTGTGTAATGATCTTCCAGTGGTAGTGGTGGAGGTAGGTTCGATTTTATCATTTAAAAATAAATTGGAGAGGTATATGGACAGGAAAGGAATGGAGGGTTATGGTCGGAGTGCAGGTAGATGCGACTAGGTGTTCGGCACGGACTAGAAGTGCCGAGATGGCCTGTTTCTGTGCTGTAATTGTTATATGGTTATATGGTTATAATCACCTTTGTCCTACCAAATTCACGCCGACCATCAAGCATGGTCCTTTCCAGAGGGAGAGACTGCCTACCCATTAATTTTATTAACTAGAACTTCTGACACCACGTTCATCCCATATTCACTCTTTGTAATATGAAAAATAATTATTAATCAACTTAGGCGTGGATTTCATGAAACATTGGCAGGCAACATTAAAGTTTTTTTCTTATAGCAATTTTCAGGAACTTTCTGACTCACTGTTGTAACAATAGTCAGTCACATGCAACTATCGCTAGAGGTAGGATGGGATCAACAGCCCACACATAGATGCAGCACGTATGTTATATTGCTGATCCCACATAGTTCTGTTTGAATCTAGCTCCCAAATAGAAAAGCCATTGAACATGAACTATATGGAGCAGTTAGTAGAATCATACAAAATACAGCATGTACACAGGCCCTTCAGCCCACCTGGTCCAGTCTGACCATCAAGCACCAATTTACACTAATCCTATTTAATTCTCTCCTCATCCCTATCAGATCCCCCAAAGTTCTATCACTCACCTATGTGTTGCAATGGCCAGTTAACTCTAATCGTCCAATATGTGATCAATCACCTATGATATTGTTCTCCCATTAACCAATCTGCTGTTGATTCTAATATTTTATATCAGTTCAAATGCTGTGCAATAACTCTAACATGTAAAGTCATTTTGGGGGTGATTGAGGATGCTGAAGGTCAAACAAACTGGGCAACTATAAATCAGTAGCTCTCTTTATGAGCTCAGAAGCTCCTCTTTCATGCCATCTTCGAGAACAGTGTAGTACAGGATTATACAGGGTTATAATTGATTGGCACAGAATTGGGTTATTTGTCCCAACAAGTTTGTGCTGCCATTTCTGCTCGACTCGTATCTCACTCCATTTCTATCCAATTTTATCAGCATAAGAAAATAAAGAACACAGAGTTCTGGATTTAACTCAGCGAGTCATGTAACACATAGAGGACATGGACAAATGACGAAGTATCCCAACCTGAAACATCGGCGTTCCATTTCCATCACAGATGCTGCATGACCCGCTAAGTTAGTCCAGAACTTTGTGTCTTTTATTGCTAAACCACCATTTGCAGTTCCCCATGTCTCCACTCTATCAGCATAAGCCTCTATTCTATTCTCCACAAATACTTCTCTTTCCTTTCCATGAATATATCTATGTTATTCACTTTAACCACTCGCTGTAATAGAGGATTTTTCATTCGTTGAAGTTGACACTTTGGATAGAGCTTTCTTCTGAATTCCGAACTGTCTCTTAACCTTGGCCACTGGTAATAGCCCTTTGCTCGAGGAAAAGTTTCCTTATATCCTTTCTGTCGAAACTACATCTTTTAAAGAACCGTACCAGGTTTTTAAAATTTGGTAAACATAGATTGGCAAATTTTCATGACAGCGCCATTGATTCTTGTATTTATGATTTAACAAAGCAATGTTTCACAACAGCAAACAGTGCACTGCTCTGCCTATACAAATACGCAGTGTCAAAATACTCCTAATAGATCTCACCCAACGTTTGGGATTTCTGTAATTTCACTTTACAGGAAAGTTTCACTTTACCAGGATTGTATCCATTCTATAAAGCAAGCAAAGGCTGTTTCATGTCCCCAACTCAGCTGTATTTTTTCAAGAGACCCATCCATATCCTAGTCTGCTGCTGTTTAATGGCAAGTTATTATTAGGCAGCCAACCAAATTTGTAGTCCAACAGTAAGAAAGTTCTTGGGGCGATGGAGGTATTGAATTTTGATTACGAGTGTAAACACAATTAAGAACATCAGAAATTGTACTTGCCAATGCACTGCCAGTTTTATTGCCACCAATTGTAAAACCTAATTTGTGATCCTGGATTAGATCAACCAATTTAGAAATAGTTGAGCATAAGTTTTCTAAACGGATAATAACATCAGAAATACGTCCATGAATGGTAATAATCTTATTGACGCTGCTTTGAAGTTGGTGATACTATTGTTGAATTTCTTCAGCAATTCCACTTTAATGCTCAATCTTCATTCCTTTCAAATATGCCCATCACATTCTTGCATCATCATTACTTACCAGGCCAAATGGGATAGTAGGAAAAATGTTTTTATATCAAACTACACATTTGTCAAATAGTCAATAATTTATAACGGAGTTAAAATAATTATCATATGCAGTAGATTATTCAATGGTTAGGACTGTTTCTCATTCAACTGGAACACTACATGTAAATTTACCAACCATTACTGAAAATGTTCCATATCGACCTGCATCCATCACAAGTCTTGGGAGATATGCCAACATGTGCTTGCCTTTAGGAGTTTGAGCTGGAGGTATGGAGTTTCGACGGTTTCTGTTCTCCTTGTACTTAGTTGGCGTAGAGTTAACGTGTTGATAAGCATGGACGTCATTGTCTCTGTACAGATCCATGCTACAGCTCATCGTGGTCGTTTTCATGGTGGATTTTACTGCAATATACAACACATAGTAATGCCTCCCTCACTCGTGATGAATAAAGAGTTCCCCTTGTTAGTTTAGAATCAACCTGATGAAATACTTTGGAGATGATCTCTCCGTTTTAAATGCGTTAAAGTAACTTTTTTTTTAATGCATGTTTTGTTTTCCTGTATTAAAATGCAAAATAGCGAGGAGAGTGAAAACCTGAAATAGAGAAGACAGGAAATGGTTGAAATGCGCAGCAGGTCAGGCAGCATCAAAGGAGAGAAAATCAGAGTTAGTGTTTCAGGTTAATGTCAACATAACAAATGAAAGGTCATTTGACCTGAAGTGCAATATTTGGTTCTATCATTATAGTAGTTTCAGGAATTCACAAAGTTAGACTAATTCTAGTATCATCGGTAGGTTTGTTGAATTTTTTGGTAGATACAGTGATTTTATTTCACCACTATAGGATCACCCCTCAGTATCCTGTGCTTCTAAGAACCTAACCTGCCCAACCTTTCCCCATAATCCAGTTTCACGAGCCAACATTCTTGTAAAGCTTTCCAGCTTAATAGCATCCTTCCGATAGTAGGGTGACCAAAACGGTACACAATACTCCAAATGCAGCCTCATAAATATTTTCTACAACTGCAACATAACATTACAAATTCTATACTAATTTCACCCACTACCACACTATACAACCTACCTTCCCCCCTCCTCACTGTTCCCTTCCATCTATATCCCCCTGTCTGGATTTACATTTTAACCCTCTGCTTTCCTTATCTGACATTCTTTTGTCTCCTTTTCATCACAAGCCTTTGTTCACTCATCTGCCTAATGAACCCACCCCCCCCCTCCCCTTACCTGCATTTACCTATGTATAGGGGTCACAGTTTAAGGATAAGGGGGAAATCTCTTAGGCCCGAGATGAGGAAAACATTTTTCACACAGAGAGTGGTGAATCTCTGGAATTCTCTGCCACAGAAGGTAGTTGAGGCCAGTTCATTGGCTATATTTAAGAGGGAGTTAGATGTGGCCCTTGTGGCTAAAGGGATCAGGGGGTATGGAGAGAAGGCAGGTTGGATGATCAGCCATGATCATATTGAATGGCGGTGCAGGCTCGAACGGGCCGAATGGCCAACTCCTGCACCTATTTTCTATGTTTCTATGTTTCCATGTTTACCTATCACTTGCCAGGCTTTGCCCCACCCCCACCTCTTTTCCAGCTATGTCCCTCTTTCTACAATTGGCCCAACCCAATACGTCGCCTGTCCATATCCTGAAGAGATGCTGCCTGAGTGGCTGAGTTACTCCAGCACTTTATAAACTAGCACATGTAGTTTCTTGTGTCTTCTATCCTCAATGCCCTGATTGGTGAAGGCTGGTGTGCTAACTGCCTTCTTCACCATCTGGAATTTGAAGTTCACCAGAATATCAATTTGTTTAGAAGGCACTGACAAGGAACCCATATCAGAACCTTCTCCATTAGTGCAATGGTGCTGAGGCAGACTTGGATACATAGTTTGTGGAATGACATCCATCCCTAGAAAGCACTTTTGGACCCCAGTAGGAAGCTGTGTAACAATAGCAGCAGGGTTTAATAATTGCATCTGAGCAGACTGCAACCTCCTTGGGTAACAAAATTCAAAGCTGTTCCTTCACCTCACTTAATTTTTTTTCTCTCATCACCGCTCAAGGGACTGGGCCAAGGGGAGAGAGAAAAGATATGAAGGAGGATGCGATAAACTGGTACAACTGGGCCATAAATCTTGGGGAGAACATGGTGGCGCAGCAGTAGAGTTGCTGCCTTACAGCACCAGAGACCCGGGTTTGATCCTGACTACGGGTGCTGTCTGTATGGAGTTTGTACATTCTCCCCCTGACTGCGTGGGTTTCCTCTGGATGCTCTGGTTTCCTCTCACACTCCAAACGTACAGGTTTGCAAGATAATTAGCTTTGGTAAAGATTGTAAATTGTCCCTCGTGTGTAGAATAGTGCTAGTGAACGGGGATCGGTGGGCTGAAAGCCCTGTTTCCGCATTGTATCTCTAAACTAAACCAAACCAAAATAAATTGCTAACCTGAATAAGTTCCACTACCTGAAGAAGGGTCTCGTCCCGAAACGTCACCTATTTCCTTTGCTCCATTGATGCTGCCTCACCCGCTGAGTTTCTCCAGCATTTTTATCTACCTTCGATTTTTTCCAGCATCTGCAGTTCCTTCTTAAACACAAGGTCCACTATCCTATTCTGTGACCATAACACCAGACTCTATCCTGCAAAACCACATAATAATTATTTTCACATCAGTGGAATCTTGTGTCGTTCTTCTAAATGCAAGAGTGCAGAAGCTCTAAATCTCTCCGCATGTCACAGACGCGCCATCAATGAAGTTAATTAGGTGAATCTCCTCTCCCTTCCCCCCGTCATAATTATGTCCCCTTTTGGGAGGATGACCAGAACTGTACGTCATATTCCAATTACGGCATCACCAGGGCTCTCCATCTATTCTTGACCTCAAATCCGCTTGCAGGAGAGCTTGTCAATGACGGAGAGGACAATGGCACAAGGTAAGAGGGAGAGATAATAGGCCAATGAAAGAAAGATGTGTTGAGAGGATATAAAAATGAGAACAGCTGTAATGTCATATTCATGTCCGATTAATTACACCTGCTGTATTTTGCTTTTGAATTTTATGTTGATGAACAATATTTAATGAAAATAATAACAATATTTAATGAAACTATCCATAGAATAGTACTGCCCAGGAACAATGTTTGTGCCAAGCATGATGCCTAGCTGAACTAATCACACATGCATGCAAGTGATCTATATCCGCCCCCCCCCCCCCCATTCCTTGCAAATCCATTTGCCAATCTTAAAAACACTTAAACAAAGTAAATGTTGCAATTCTGTTCAACAGAAAATAGTTGCAGGAGGAGGCCATTCGGCCCTTCGAGCCAGTGCCGAACAAAATCCATTTTCATACCTAAATCAGCTTCTGCACTGCAAGAAGAATGGCACTATCATATCTGCCTCCACAACCACCCATTAGGAGTCAAGGAAAGAGCGTTCACGGCACGGCCTTGTTTCCACTAATCTTTCCACCACCACGGACAAGAAGCACAAGAATGCAAGAAGCAATTGCATGCAGATGCCGAGAAGTGTGTTCAGCTCTGGCTGAACAATTTCTAATCTTGTGATGTGGACTCTATAAGAAGACCACCCATTATATTTTTCCCCTCACACTCATTACGACTCTGCCATGATTTCGATTTTTCCAGCATCTGCAGTTCCTTCTTAAACATGCCACGATATTCAATCAACATTAACTATTAATTAATTTATTCTCATTGGTGTGTAAAAATATATGCATTACCTTTAAAGTCAATAACGTTAATAGAGCACATTATCTTTTAGACCAATGCAGGACTAGATGGTGTTTCCTTTTCTTTCATTTTAAGCTGTGGATCTTTATATCCGATGAACAGAGAGCTTCTTATTTCAGGCCCTCAATGTCAGCACAAAATATTTACTGGCCAAGGAGAAAACTGCCCAAATGAAGCTTCCTTTGTTCCACAACAATGCTCCTTGTTCCAAACCTGAGAAGAACCTAACCTTGCATCTTTTTAAACAAAGTAAATGTTGCAATTCTGTTCAACAAAATCCATTTTATACCTCAATCAGCCTCTGCACCGCAAAAAGAATCCAGACGTACAATTGGAATTCTTGGAGCCTCCCTCTGGACTATTTCAGGAAAGAATCGATAAAGTTCCAGACCGTAAGTATTCTTGAGCCCAGTGAGTAGCCTCATACACCGCTCATTGTCTTCCGATGCTTATTCTTCATGCTTATATTGTAGTTTTTCCAATTGGAGGTACTGAGATCGAAACCAGTATAGTCGCTTCCAGTCTTTCACAGACAAGGCTGTTTGTTAATCTGTCTTAATGTCACACTGCATTACCTCAGGATAAATTAATCAGGAAGGTTGGGCCCATGCAAAGACGACACAGAATTCCCTGCTTGTGACTGACAGAGCTTGAAAACAATGACTGCATCTTATGTTGATATACTGCCTGTACCATGAATATGACACAAACCACTTTACAGCAATGATATCAAAATCTGACACTCAGACGCAGGATGAGATATCAGGATAGATGAACAACATTTTGGCCACTTATTTAAGTTTTAACCAGAGTCTGAAAGGAGGCAGAGAGACCTGAGCAGTTTAGGAAGGGAATGCCAATGTTTAGGCTCCAGGCAGTGAAGGACACAATCACTAATGAATATACTGATTCATAATAGCCAAGAAGCCTGAGGTGGACTAGCACAGATGGAAGTCAATCTATTCTAGGACCCGAGATTACAAAAGCTGAATAGGGTGACATTGGAGGCTCTGAGCAAGATAGGGATTGTAAAATGAGACATTGCTTAAATGGGATCAACTGTGAGTTGGCAAGTAAAATGGTGATCATAGGTCACAAGCTGATGTGAATTTAAGAGACGGGTAGCCAAGATTTGAATGGCAAGTTTACAGAGGGTAGAAAAATATTTGATGGTCAGGAATGCATTGGGATAGTCAAAGCCAGAAATAACAAGACATTTCTGACTGTCTCAGTGTCTGGTGAGCTGAGGTAGAGGGAGAGAGATTCATCCGTTCAACATTAAGCAGTTGTTTAATTGGACAGGCTCTTACCTCTTGAGTCATAAGGCTACAGTTCAAGCCCCATTCTAAAAGTTAAAACACACACATCCAAGCTGATGCTGCTAAGTAGTGCAATAATCGTTGTATGAATTTTTGCCAAAATGCCTTTGGCTCTGCGCTGCTTGTCTTTGACTTAAAAAAAGTTGTAGTAGAGTTATGCACCATAGAGTTTTGACACCATGCTGTCCAGCATGCTTAACCATACTATACCACCAACCTGCAAAAAACATCTTTTCTGCTTGCTCATGGACCAGGTGCCTCTCAAGATTGCGAAGATTCCTGCCTTAATTGTCATTTGGAGCCCTAATTTAGGTGAAAAACAAGATTCCCATGAAACCATTTCTGCAGCCTAAACATTACAAACAAATTCACCCTATATTAGGGGAGTTGACACAACATAATTTACATAGTAACAGTTATATACTATATCATATTGGGGGTTCAGTATTCGCTGTGATGGCTGGAAACAGCCAAAGAAAGGAAAACTTATCTCTCCACTGCACTCAGTCTACCCCCCCCCCCCCCGATATCAGAGTCAAAGTCAAAGCCCCCGGCTGGCATTGGCGATTGTCCCGCAGCCATTAAAGCCACGCCGGGTGGTGCGAAGTCGCACACCGGGTCTTGGTGTTAGAGCAGCATGCTTATCCATACTAATACCCCCAACCTGTAAAAAATCCATATCCTTTTATGCTTGCTCATGGAATACCAGGTGCCTCTCAACTGTTGCGAAGACTGGATAGACTTGGTTTATACCTCTAGAATTGCCACTGGAAGCTTATCATTCCAGATAGCTAGAGCTGAGATTTTGTTTGAAGTCCAAAAGTCTCCCCTAAGGATAAGGGGGAAATCCCCGAGATGAAACAGAGAGTGGTGAATCTCTCCCTCTCACAAACCTGGCTAAAGGGAGTTAAACCAACTAGTTCGGGAAACGAGTTAGTTCTATATGGCGGTAGGCTCGAAGGGCCGAATGACCTACTCCTGCACCTAATTTCTATGTTTCTATGTTTCTATTATCCCACGCCCATCCACTCCCTACCCATTTGGGGCAATTTTACAGTCGGCAATTAACCTACACCCTTTTCTTTTGGGCTGTGGGAGGAAAATGAAGCCACTGGAGGAAACCCATGCACTCACATAAAAATCTTTCAAACTCCACACCGACAGCACCTGAGGTCAGGATCGAACTCAGGTCTCTGATGCCATGAGGCAGCAGGACTACCACCTATGCCACTGGGCTGCCCTATATTGCTAACTGTGAACAAATCCTGCAGTGAACCACTTTATTGGCTGAAAAGTCCGATGGGTAAACTTAAGCTGTGAAATCCGCTATATAAATTCAACCATCATTTCTAAAATTCCTCTCTAAATCTTCTGACAGATTTCTGCAGCACTCTCAATCTGTAATCTTCAATATACTCAGTGGTCACACTTTGTTTCAGCTGCATACGACACCAGGCATATTAATCTTTGTAAATCAAATTGTTGGGATCAGTCCCATGGTACTATGATTGTCCACCTTGCTAAGCAGACAGATATTGGACTGAGTCATGTGTAGGAAGGAACTCTGAAGAAGGGTCTCGATCCAAATCATCACCAATTCCTTCTCTCCATAGATGCTGCCTGTCCCGCTGAGATACTCCAGCATCTTGTGTCTACTGTAGGAAGGAACTGTTGGTTTAAACCGTAAATAGACCAAAAATGCTGGAGTAACTCAGCAGGTCAGACAGCATCTCTGGCGAAAAGGAATAGGTGACGTTTCGGGTCAGAGCCCTTCTTCAGACTGTAAGATACAGGTGGAGAGTGGAGGGAGGGGGGAAGTGGAGGAGAGAAAAGGCCAGAACCAAAACGGGACCAGCAACAGATGACCTCAGGAAGGGTGGAATCCGTAATAGCCCAGATGTGCTAACGACAGGGGTATAATGATGTGAACAGTGGAACTAGTACGACTAGTGATATTTGACTCGGCACTGAAATTTGACAAACACGTCAATGCCGTGGTAAAAGCTAGCTTGTTTCAGCTTCAGACGATAGCTAAAATAAAACAATTCCTCCACTTTGATGACCTCGAAAAGATCATCCACACATTCATCTCCTCCCGCCTAGATTACTGCAACTCTCTTTACACTGACATCAGCCAATCTTCCCTGTCCCACCTGCAACTGGTCCAAAACGCCGCAGCGAGACTCCTGACGGGCACACGAAAAAGGGACCACTTCACTCCGATTCTGGCCTCTCTCCACTGGCTCCCTGTGCGGTTCCATATACATTTCAAGGCCCTCCTCCATGTCTACAAAGCCCTCAATGGGCTTTCCCCCTCCTACATTAAAAGTCTTCTCACCCACCACTCCACCACCAGGTCCCTCAGATCGGCCAACTTGGGGTTGCTGAATATCCCGCGGTCTAGGCATAAGCTTAGGGGCGACCGTGCCTTTGCGGTTGCAGCTACTAGACTGTGGAACAGCATCCCCCTTCCATCGACTCTAAGTCAAGACTAAAATCTTATCTATACTCCCAAGCCTTTCCTGACGTCCACTGAGCGAAGGCTATATGTATATATGTATGTAGTTTGTTTGTTTATACTATTCTTATAACAAATGTAAAGCACTTTGACCAACGAGAGTTGTTTTTTTAAATGTGCTATATAAATAAATGTGACTTGACTTGACTTGACGATGTCTAGGGTGGAAGGAAGGCAGATATTCAGGATCTCACCTTATTTGCTAATGGTAACGCCTTGTTTAATCACAACCTCTGCTGATATGAATTAAAGCAATCTTCAGTTGTTTCTGATTGGAGAGACAACCTAATAGACAACTGGCAATAGACCATTTATCATATTGTTACATTTTCAATATTTAATTGCATGTGAAAGATTTTTAAGATATCTAACAACAAATTGCTTAACTTATTTATTTTAAATGATTAATCTCAGCAAGTAGCCTGGAAAGGGTTGTATTTTATTGTGTCATTAATTTTATTTAGTACAATGTTGAGTAGATATTTGTGTTTCCCAAGCGTAAAGTCATCTTAGAGTTTGCATGGGATAAGATTCAATCAGAGGTTGGTCCATAAATAGAATGAGCCCATAGACTGAGCCGGAAGAGCACTGGGCCAACTAAATTCATGATGTCAGTAAAGTTTAATCTCCGTTATTGAGTTAATTGGATCACATTAGGCAAGTTGCAAGCGATAGTATAAAGATCTTTGTCAGTATTTGGTATGGATCTACCATCTGTGATAAATTGGATGTGATTGGAAATACTGGCATTTCCTCTGGAGCATCACTTTACTTTAGACTTTAGAGACACAGCGCGGAAACAGGCCCTTCGGCCCACTGAGTCAGCGCTGACCAGCGGACACCTCATACACTAACACTATCCGACATGTTCGGGAGAATTTACAATATTACCAAAGCCAATCAACCTAAAAACATATTGTGTCTTTGGAGTGTGAGAGGAAACCAGAGCACCTGGAGAAAACCCACACAGTCACAGGGAGAATGTACAAACTCAGCACAGTCAGCACCCGTAGTCAGGATCGAACTCGGGTCTCTGACACTATAAGGCAGCACGTCCGCTGAGCCACTGTGAGCCCTCAAACTCAGGAATTCTCTTCATCACAATGTACTCATCTGCAGGCAAAGCAGTTCACAGCACATGTTGTTCTCTGTAGCTTTGGTTCATACAGGCTTACATCTCTTACCTTCAGAGAACATTTACACTCCCCTCACCGCTCACGTTTTACACAAACTTTCTATTCACTATCACCAGCTTACACTTCTCGGTCTACACTCACGTATCTCTCATAATACACAATACACACTCCTTTCACCACACAGTTCACACGTGCAGTTCCTCGCTGCCCTGCTTTCACAATAACCTCAGTTCCCATTGGCACTCTGATCACCACATTCAAGTCACACTGGCCTAATTTTGCTCCTATGACTTATCAACATCATTATCAAATTTTACGAAGAAAGCCCTGGTTAAATTGTGAATTACATTTTGTGTGTGTTTGCATGTGTGTGTGTGTCAGTGTGTGTGTCCGCGTATAAGTATGAGAGTGAGTGTATATGCCTGTGCAAGTGTGTAATATGCACTCTGGAGTCCCAGCAGCAATTAATAAATACACTGCACGCTATCAAAGTCATTAAAAAAAACAGAATAACAAATAAACCTGGATTTTTTTCTTCCAAATTGAAACAGCTTTATACATTATTGTAGTTGCTGAGGTATTTAGCCCCAGCAGAACTCCAACTGATGGGATACCACTTTTTCCTTTTTGTAGACTTCAACAACCTGAGCATTCTCCATTCTAGCCACAGATCCATTGCTCTTAGCAAATATTTATATTGTTATATTGATCACTGTTCCAGAGCAATTATTACATCTATCACCCAAATCTTAAAGCAGTCAAACTATTTCTCTCTATGCAAAGAGTTATTTTTTTTCATTCCAAACTAGGAATCCATGGTTTAGGATGTTGATTTCAGTTGTTGTCATGGGCATATTTTTTCCTATCTACTTTCTTTCCATCTCATCTTCCAGAATTTAGATTACTTTCTCACAACTGGGTACCTGCAGACTGACTAGGGGGGGCTGAAATTCCATTGCCTAAATAGTACGAAGCATGAAATTAGCAGGAGGGAAAATAAACTAGAATGAATCACAATGGAAGTTGAAGGGCTCTTGCAGTAATAGGATTATGAAGAGCTAATATAGCTTAAAGAAGGGGAAATCATATTGCACATATGTCAGACTTCTTTAAAGTGGTAACTTTACAGGTAGGACCAATGGATGTGGTGCGAATATCAAAAGGCCTACGATAAGATCCACACGAGAGAATATTAAACAAAAATAGAGTTGTGAATAATACACTGTCATGGATTGAAGTTTGGTTAATATATAGAAAGACAAAAGTAGATGTAGAGTTGCTACCTTACCACACTAGTGACCCATACATAATCCTGACATCTGCTGCTGTTTGTGCAGAATGTGCATCTCATTTTGACTGTGTAAGTTCTTCAGTTTTCTCCCATATAGCAAATGTGCAGGTTGGTAGACTTGTTTAAATCGACCCTAATATGTAAAAGAGTGATAGTGAGGGGAGAGGTGATGGAAATATGGGAAGAATAAAATTAGGTTTGTGTAGAATTAGTACACAACAGGTACTTGTTGGATGGTGAATTATCTGTGCGCCAAAGAGGCTTTTTCTAAGCTATATGATTCTGTGAATCTATGAATAATCTAGTAATGCTCATGTTGGAAAACTGGCTACAATGGAAGACATTGGGATAGATGTGAACCGCAGCGAAACTATAGTTTCTGTTTAGTCTTTGTTTTAAAGATGCAGAATGGAAACTGGCCATTTGACCCACCAAGTCCATGCCCACCATTGATCAGCCATTCACACTAGTTTTATGTTGGCCAATATTCACAGCCACTCCCTACATACAATGTCATTTACAGTGGCCAATTAACATACAAAGTTGGCGATCCAGTCAGTATTAATAACACAAAGTGCTTAGAGGGAGATTATGTTAATGAAACAGTTAAGACAACAGGATAACTGACCAAATGTACATAACATGTGGTTAAAGAACTGGTTTAGTAGAATTACCAAAGCCTTCAAATATATTTAAGCAAAGAGTTTTGCAGGGGAGTAGACTGAATGACTAAGTGAATTTATAAATGGTCAAAGTTATAATTGTATACTTTATATATCTGTCAATGACTTGCCATTTGTATATGCTCATGTTAATGGGTTATTTTTTAAATAATCTTTATGGGAAGCAGATAAGTGTACAGAGGGGGTGGAAGATTGCAACCTTCACTTGGTCCGGCCTGTTTTGATGAATGCAATCAACCTGGCGTGCACAATCAAATAAGATCAAATAGAACAAGTTGTCCTACAACTTTAGGCTGTGCACGCCATACGCAAGAAGAAGGATAAATGTACAGATGTTTCTGTGTATCTTTGAGCAGTGAAATCTACTGTGCAGTATGATCATCATACATTGGTGTACTGGGTGCTGCTGTTTCATTTGGGAACAGCTGCCTTCAGTAAAGGATTTTCTGTTATAATTTCAGAGCGCAGCAACGACAGATGGAAACCCAGAGATACTACTGGCAATTTCATGATTTAATGACAAAAAGCCTTCTCAAGGACCTGTTTCCATGTTATATCTCTAAACCAAACTAAACTAAAGGAATTTCAGTGGAAACAGCAGCGTGCCTTCGTCAGCAAGCAAATTTTCTCAATTGCCATTTGTGGATGATCTAAACGAATCCTCTTATGTGAAATGTTTTTGTTTCAAACCTACTTTTTTTTCCATTGTTTGCTACAAACTTATCACATTCAGGGCCATGAAGTAATGAACGATACTAGCTATGTGAGTTATAACCACAGTCCTGTGAATTAATTGTTAAAATGTACTATTGCTCCCTGGTGTTTGATGTCCACACGTAGAATTTGCCCTCTCTGATACTAAAGGCGTCCAGTGAACGTTCATGAAGAAAGACTCATTATTCTTCGTTCGTGTCCATCTTCCGTGTTTCAAATGTTGACATCGCTGTCATCATCCGTCCTGAAGAGGACGCAAGCTTCAGGCGACAATCAGTGGGAGCCATCACTTGTTGCAATAGATGATGGTGGTAGCAGAATTAGCTCGGGATACCACTCACACATGTATATCACCTTGTAATAAAAGGATAATAAGCACCAGTAGGGTAATCAGCAATGCAGGGCCCTGTCAACAACAACGCCCTGTCCTCAATCTATGAATGCAAATCTCAGTTGTAATTGCAAGCAAGAAGCCTGATTTTAATTTTTGCCTTTTATTTTCAGAATAGAGATGCTATATGCATCAGTCATATTAGCCAGCCCATCTGCAGTCAGGAGCTAAACCTGATCATTCCTGGCTAGATCATTCTCTGTATTATTACAGGAGAGGACATTTGCCAATAAACTATGCAGCACTCAAAATCAACGGCAAAAAATGGGTCGTATACAAAGGATATAAAGTATAGTTGGTGCAGTTAATCAGGGACAGAATCATCAGGAAGTGGCAATTATTTGTGGCAAACCTATTTGAAACGACAAAAAAAATTCTAATAGATTCAAAATACAAAATAACCGCAAATTCATCAACTTGATCGTAAAACCGATTGTGTCACTGGGTTAAAAAACACAATGCAAAAATGAACCCTTTTATGGAGTTAGAGGGAGCCTATGTTGTACACACAGTGTGTACTAAATTTTCAGTTACTATAAAAAGATAAGAAGATAGGAAATGAGAGCAGTAATAAACCATATGCCTTTCTTGAGCCTGCACAGTCATTCAACAACAGCCCAGTTGATCTCATCCAGACCCTCACCTTAAACCTACGTAGTCTGGTTCTCGATTTCCATACTCTGGATAATAGACTCTGCACCTACCCTACCTATATCCTTAATGATGTTATACACCTCTATATAGAACTCATTGCCATAGACATTGAGTATTTTTAAGATGGAGATTGGCAGATTCTTGTTTAGTAATGGTGTCAAGGGTCATGGGATGCAGGCATGGAAATCGCTATCAAAATATGGAGGGGACCGGGGGACAGGGGAGACACAATTTCTTGACGGCCGCCCACACATGCGCGCACGCACACACATGCGCACACACACACACACACACACACACACACACACACACACACACACACACACACACACACACACACACACACACACACACACACACACACACACACACACACACACACACACGGCTTCGGAGGCTCAATCCAGCGCTAAATGCAGCTCAACTCTGCCTGTCTCACCGGGTTAACCTACAGCCCTGCCTGGACTGACGGGACACCAGCGCTGCTTCTCCGTGCTGGCTGTAAACCTGGGCCATATTTCCCACAAGCCCAGGCAGGGCTGTAGGTTAACCTGGCGGGACAGGCAGAGTTGAGCTGGGTTTAGCGCTGCTTCTCTGCGCTGGCTGTGAGCCAGGGGGCACAGCTCCCGTCTGACTGCCGACGTCTCAGGCCACCCGTGGGAGGCACTCGGGTGGGGACGGGACAGTGCCGGACAGCCGGGATCGATCCTGGCTGCGGATGAGGCGCAGGTGCCGAGAGTGTTTTGGCACGTCTCCCTCCTCCAATCACCGCACTCTATCCTCAGTCCCAAAACCCCCTACCCCTCCCTCCTCCAATGATCGCGCTGAATCATCATGTTCTGCCCCCATTGCCTGCTGACCGACGTCTCTCTCGTACAATCGGCGCCCTCAATCAGCAGTCCTATCCCCACTGTCTCGCGGAAAGCGGATATTTCACCAGGTTTTAAAATCCGGATTACAAAAACTTGGGGGGGATCATTCCCCACCTCTCAAACCAGAGGGGGGGCATGTCCCTCCTGGCGCCCCTGGGATTTCCGCCCCTGATGGAGTGAAGGGAGGAATATAGGTGGAAGAGTCACATAACATGAACAATGTTCTGTATATGGCTTCATCTCATATAACGGTGTAACTTCACCACTGAGGATACATGTTATCCCATAAATACAACAATACAACAAAAAAGTGGCCAATGATTTTATTCAATTTAGTACAAGACACAGAGTACAGTGATCAATGGTTTTCCAGCTCACAAAAGTTGTTGCTACAGAATAATACAGTGATTGCTTTGAGAGGTTGCATTTCAAAGAACACAATATGACACTTTATACACCTGATTTTTTACTGTTGCTGTTTGAGTAGAATGATTTGCTTTATTTCCCGAACTTGTTTTATTCCCACTGCAGCTGATGCTGATCTTCCTAATTATCTGCTTTTCCGGTTTTAGCAACCTCCAATATAGTCACCAAAACAACCAATTTTTCACAAGATTTATACGATGAACATTGGTAGTTTATGGGATAACCCACTTAATCCGTTTCTATTACTCTCTAAAGCATACTGAAGGTCATCTTCAAAAATAGGAGCTTTCTCCCACCGAACCCTATGTTTGATTGTCATATGTGGAGGTCCCACCACCATTGTTACACCCAAGATCACCATTATCCACATCTTCTAACTATTACCCCATTGCCCCAGTAAGATCACGATTATTCAGTGAAGAACCACTGGTTAGACAGATTACATTTGGGGTGAAATGCTTTAACAACTTTTATTCTTTTGGGATCCCAGACACAATCCTCTTCCAAACCACTTGGAACCATCCCACAGCTTGGAGGGCACCAAGCAGTGTCATAGCCATGATAGTGCCATGTCTTCTGGAGTGGGTGCCCTTGATAATTTATCATTATGACTTTTCCCACATTGACTCGCAACTTAAGCACAATCTTTTGGCTGGGATCGATGTCCAGGGGATACCTGCTAGCTTTTTGGAGGTCCCTACTGACATAGACTCCAGGACCGAGCATGCCACCTTTGGATCGATGGAAACCATTTTGACGAATGGCCTGTGCACTTGCAGCACTGGTTCCATGGTACATCACATAGATCTTGCCTTCAACTGGTGACACAAGACTTTTGAGGCACGGTGGATTAAAACCAAGTCCATCTTCTTCAGCCCATATATTTTGCTGACAATAGGCCATGGTAATGAGTCGAATTTCAAAACTTGCCTTTTGACGAAAATAAAATAAAATAAAATTAAGAGATTTATTAATTCTGTTCTTAATCCTCAACCAAATCTGATCACATTTCCCCCTCCACCCTGTCCCTTTTTACATTTCACTGCTCCACTTAGTTTCTTTTGTTTTACCATTTCCTCTTTATTTCACCTCTAGTGTTTATCATTATCTCTAACCATCTATCAATCGATTCCGCTTCCCTCGCCTATCACTTACTGGGCTTTGCCCCACCCCTTCTCTCCAGCTTCCTCGTCCCTGCTCCATCAGTCTGAAGATAGATCCCGATAAGATCCCAAAACAAGATCCATCCATTTTCCACCACAAATGCTGCGTCACCTGGTAAATTAATACTTTATACTTTGTAATCAGTACTTTGTTTTTAGCTCAAGCATCTGCATTCCTTTGTGTCTCCATGTGCCCCTCATGTTTTTCCATGCTGGTGAATCTGCCAAACAGATTTTTGGAAAAACATAAGGTAGACACAAAATGCTGGAGTAACTCAGCAGGACAGGCAGCATCTCTGGAGAGAAGGAATGGGTGATGTTTTGGGTCAAGACCCTTCTTCAGTCTTTCGCTCCACTGCAAAATCTGCTCAAGGTATGTTGCACCACTTGGAAAAACATACCCTGGCTTTGACTCAACCACAATCTTAAATATTGTAAAGGTATTTCAATGCCTTATGATATTGCCCTGACCAATATATCAATGAATAAATGTCTTGACTTGTATGTTGTGGTCTATATATTTTTAAGTATAAACTGGGTTATGAGTTGTCAGTTTCCTTTTATATGCAGAGAATAAATTAGTCAAATCTGGTTTTGTGATAGTGGAAAAGAAATTCCTTCCAGAGCAATGGATCAAATATTTACTTATCTTTCTAGATATATATTTTGACATGTCTTCGAATCAACACTTCACACTGCCTCGGCAAGGCCACCAGCATAATCAAGAGCGAGTCTTAGTTTCTCCCCTCTCCCCTTTATGCAAGTGGTACAGAAGTGTGAAAACGTCCAGATTTAGGGACAGTTTCTTCCCAGTTGCTATCCCCAATTAGTATCACTAATTAGAGCAAAGTCCTGAGCTACCGTCCACCTCCTTGGAGACCCAATTGGACTTGATCTTGCACTAAATGTTATTCCTTTCATCCTGTATCTGTACTGTGGACAGCTTGATTTTAAGCATGTATAGTCTTTCCGCTGACTGGATCGCACGCAACAAAAAAGCTTTTCACTGCTCCTCGTATATGTGGCAATAAACTGAATAAACTAAACTCAACTCAACTAATTTGCCAATAGTTTAACCTTAGTACATCCAACCAATGTTTCTATCCCTTTCAAAATTTGCACAAAAATTTGGTTTCAATAGCAAGTTACGCAGAGTATGTGTAAAATACCAGTATCAGAAAACATCTATGGAACGATAAAGGTGAATTAACTTTAGAGGTTGAGTTCTTATATCAGAACTGGCCACTTTGGGCACAAGTTTCAACAGTTGATTTTCTGAAGAGGAAAAGGAGTGAAATGGAAACTTAAAGGCACGGGAGTCAGCACATTGACATTTTCCACAAGTTGTGTGTCTCTCTGTTCCCCGTTACTGACAACATTAAAGTGTGTTTCACCTCGTACACCGCTTATTATTTCTGCTTACAATGAAATAAAAATGCAAGAATTCATTCACAATTGATGTTCCAAAGGAAATCCAACTTCAACGCTCTTGTGATTGCAATAACAGGAAACGACTGTACAAATTTGTTGACTCAATCCTCTGCCATTCAGAGTCTTATTGACAGAAACTGTTACATGAAGCCATCAATATTTTTAACACAGTCCCATTTTCGCAGGAATACGACATGACAGCCTTAAAGATAATATCCCAGGGAAAAAGCACACAGTTATGCAATTGGTCCCACACCCTTGCTCTTGTTCATAGCTTTTTGTTTTTGTAGTTTTCAAGTTTCCCCTGTTAAAACTTCACCTTCACTCAATAATAATATTAATCAATATTAATTAATATTAGTATTAAATGTGTAAGAAAGTTCTCCTCTTCCCCTTTATTCCTTCACCACTTACAGTTTGGATCACACCCACACAGGAGCAGAGATCATCATGTTACTCACCGTGGTCCAGGAAGTCACACTGCCATCAGGATGGGCAAGATCTGTACTTTATTTCGAATTTTTTGAGTTTCAGTTTCAATTTCTTCAAAGTAGCTTTATAACGACAATTTTTGAGTTTATACTTCTCCGAATTCATTCGCATATAAACATTGTTTAATGCCAATGTTTAAAATTAGTTGAACATACAAATTAATGGAAATACATAGCAGGTTAGGCAGCATCTGTGGAGAGAAACAGAGCATTCACATTTTAGGTCTGTGGCCTGTTCGAGTCTGATGGACGTTATTGACCTGAAATGTTAACTATTTTTCTCATCACAGAATGCTGCCCAACTTGTATTAATTCCTAACTTTTCATAGTTTCCTTCTTATAGATGTGTATAAAACCATGCGAGGAATAGATCGGGTAGATGCACAGAGTATTTTGCTACGACAGTTTTAAAGGGATATGGGCCAAATGCAGGCAGGTTAGACTAGTGTAGCTGGGACATGTTGGCCGGTGTGGGGAGTTGGGTGGAAGACTATGACTTTTTCTGCTAGCTATCTCCCCTCTCCCTCAGTCTGAAGAAGCATCCAATCCCAAACTGTTGTCCATCCTTTTCCCTCCACATATACTGCCTGACCCGCTGAGTTCCTCAAACAGTTTATATTTTGCATCACGTACATCACCTGTTCCCTCATCTGTGATTATTAAAGAATGCTGAGAGGCTGAGAAAATAAAAGTGCTAAACATCCTTATTACGAACAGTGACTGTCTTAATGATGTGCATTTTTTAATATTTTTTTTCCTTTTTGCAAAGGATCAGTTATTAAGATGTAAGTGTCAATTAGATTTCAGTTCAATGTCATTTATATGTGATTGGAAACAAGGTCAAAGTTTTCTCAAAAGCTGCATCACCTTACTGAATGAACTGTGGCAAATTTAACATTAGATGAGCTACATTCAATTTTCCCTCATTTCACTTTAGTATAAGGCAGTGATAATCTGTGACCGGAAAAGGAAACGACTGTAGCTGATGGCACAGAGTTTATTTTTGTAAAACCACATTGTTCAATTTCCTTTTGTAGAAATCAATTAATGAACATGTAATTCTGCTCTGGACTGATTAATATTATAATTAGTAAAGTAGAATAGTGAAACTAGTCGGAGAACTAGGGTGGTGGAGAGACACAGAGAGAGGGAATGCTAGGATTACTTGAAGTTAGAGAAATCAACACCAGTGGTATGAACACTGCCACACTGTATACAGTATATTTGGACTGCAGTACTAAACTGATCCACAATTATTGGAAGAGAATTTCGCAATAGTTCAAGCATTCATCTACCTTCGTTTGCCACAACCACTCCTGACTTGTGTGTGAGTCATCCATTTGCAATCTTCATATAGAGTTCTTCAGAAGACTGTCACCATATAGAGGTTTATAAGATTGTGACAGGGATAAATAGGGTAAATGCACAGAGTAGGGGAATCAAGAACCAGACAACATATAGTTAAAGTGAGGGGGGAGGGGGGGGGGGGAGTAGATTTAATAGGAAACTAAGGTGTGACAGGGTTATGGCAGGAAAGGAATTGAACATCTGGCATAAAATGAGAGGAATGTGAGGGTTGGAATGAGTTTTCTGAGAGACAGGCAAACTAACTGAACAAGTTTTACTATCAAAATGGAAATGGCTGAAAATAGTGCCATTGGTTAAAGATGACAAGGTGCGCAGTAGGCCAGTGGTGAGAAGTAAAAGAGTTACATAATGGAGCCAATAAAACCCCGCAGATGCAGGAATTTTGATCAAAATACAAAGTGCTGGAGTGGATCAGCAGGTCAGGCATCATCTGTGGGGGGAAGTGATAGATGACATTTTGGGTTAGAGCCCTTTTACAGATTGATTGTAGTAGGGGATAGCTAGGAAAATAAAGTGGAGGCTGGCAAGTGATAGGTGGATGCAGGTGAGGAAAGTTAGATGAAGAGGAGTGAAATGTAAAGGTAAATGGATGGATATTGTTGGAAGGCAGACAGGTGGAAGGACACACCCGGGGGGGGTTTAGATGAACGGGGACACCAGAGGGAGAAATATAGGTGGAAGAGTCACATAATGTGGTGAACAATGTTCTGTATATGGCTTCATCTCATATAATGGTGGTACCTTCACCACTGAGGAGCCATCTTATCCCATAAATACAACAATACAACAAAAACATGGCCAATGATTTTTATTAAATGTAGTACAAGACACAGAGTACAGTGATCAATGGTTTTCCAACTCACAAAAGTTGTTACAACAGCATAATACAGTGATTGCTTTGGGTGGTTGCATTTCAAAGAACACAAAGTAAGACTTTATACACCCGATTTTTTATTGTCTGAATAGAATTATTTGCTTTATTTCCCGAACTTGTTTTAATCCCACTGCAGCTGATACTGATCTTCTTTCCCGGTTTTAGCAACCTCCAATGCCCCAGCAAGATCAAGGATATTCGGTGAAGATCCACTGGTTATACTGATTATATTTTGGGCGAAATACATCAATAACTTTTATTCTTTTGGGATCCCAGACACAATCCTCTTCCAAACCACTTTGAACCATCCCACAGAATGGAGGGCACCAAGCAGTGTCATAGCCTTTACAGTGCCATGTCATCTGGAGTGGGTGCCCTTGATAATCTATCTTTTTGACTTTTCCCACATTGACTAGCAACTTAAGCACAATCTTTTGGCTAGGATCGATGTTCAGGGGATACCTGCTAGCTTTTTGGAGGTCCCTACTGACATAGACTCCAGGACCGAGCATGCCACCCTTGGATTGACAAAAACCGTTTGTTAGAATGGACTGTGCACTTACAGCACTGGTTCCATGGTACATCACATAGATCTTGTCTTCAATTGGTGACACAAGACTTTCGAGGCACGGTGGATTAAAACCAGGTCCATCTTCTTCAGCCCATATATTTTGCTGATAATAGGCCATGGTAACGAGTCGAATTTCAAAACTTGCCTTCTGACAAAAATAAAAGAAAATAAAAGTAAGAGATTTATTAATTCTGTTCTTAATCCTTAACAAAACTGATCATATTTCCCTCTCCGCTTTCCCCCTCCACCCTGTCCCCTTTTACGTTTCACTGCTCCACTTCTATTCATTTACCATTTCCTCTTTATTTCACCTCTAGTCTTTATCATTATCTCTAACCATCTGTCAATTGATTCCTCTTCCTTCACCTATCACTTACTGGACTTTTGAGCCACCCTTCTCTCCAGCTTCCTCGTCCCTGCTCTATCAGTCCGAAGATAGATCCCGACAAGATCCTACAATTAGATTCATTCAGTTTCCTCCACAAATGCTGCCTCACCTGGCAAATTAATACTTTATACTTTGTAAACAGTACTTTGTTTTTAGCTCAAGCATCTGCATCCCCTTGTGTCTCCATATGTCCCTCATGTTTTTCCATGCTGGTGAATCTGCCAAACAGATTCTTGGAAAAGGTAGACACAAAATGCTGCGGTAACTCAGCGGCACAGGCAGCATCCCTGGAGAGAAGGAATGGGTGACATTTCGGGTCAAGACCGTTCTTCAGACTCAAGAAGTCTTTCGTTCCACTGTGAAATCTGCTCAAGATATGTTGCACCACTTGGAAAAACATACCCTGACTCTGGCTCATCCACAATCTTAAATATTGTAAAGGCATTCAATGCCTTATCATATTGCCCTGACCAATATAACAATGAAAAAATGTCTTGACTATATAGACCATGTTGTGGTCTATATATTTTTAAGTATAAGCTGGTTTATGGGTTTTCAGTTTCCTTTTCTATGCAGAGAATACATTTGAGCAACAAATCTGGTTTTATGAGAGTGGAAAAAAAAATTGCTTCCAGAGCAAAGGATCAAAAATGTACTTATCTTTCTACATATATATGTATATTTTGACATGTCTTCGAATCAACACTTCACACTGCCTCGGCAAGGCCACCAGCATAAACAAGTCTTCATTTCTCCCCTCTCCTCTTTATGCCGGTGGTACAGACATGTGAAAACCTCCATATTTAGGGACATTTCCAGCTGCTATCAGGCAACTGAACCATCATATCAGCAATTAGAGCACGGCCCTGAGCTACCATCTACCTCATTGGAGACCCTATTGGACTTTATAGACTGATTCCTGGGATGGCAGGACTTTTATATGAAGAAAGACTGGATAGACTTGGCTTGTACTCTTTTAGGACTGAGATGAGAAAAAAAAAATGTACACACAGTGGTGAATCTCTGGAATTCTCTGCCACAGAATGTCATTGAGGCCAGTTCATTGGATATATTTAAGAGGGAGTTAGATGTGGCCCTTGTGGCTAAAGTGATCAGGGGGTATGGAGAGAATGCAGGTACAGGATATTGAGTTGGACGATCAGCCATGATCATATTGAATGGTGGTGCAGGCTCGAAGGGCCGAATGGCCTAAACCTGCACCTATTTTCTATGTTTCTATGTTTCTATGTTAATCGTGCACTAAATGTAATTCCTTTAATCCTGTATCTGTACTGCGGACAGCTTGATTTTAAGCATATATAGCCTTTCTGCTGACTGGATCGCACGCAATAAAAACGTTTTTCAACACACCCCAGATACATGACAATAAATTAAACTAAACTAAACCAGACTAAACTTAACTAATTTGCCAATCGTTTAACCTTAGTACATCCGACCAATGTCTCTATCCCTTTCAAAATTTGCACAAAATTCTAAATATGGTTTCAATAACAAGTTACGCAGTTGTAATTTAAACGTAAAATACCAGAATCCCTCAACAAATCAGAAAACATCTATGGAACGAAAAAAAGCTGAGCTAACTTTAGAGGTTGAGTTCTTATATCAGAACTGGCCACTTTGGGCACAAGTTTCAACAGTTGATTTTCTGAGGAGGAAAAGGAGTGAAATGGAAACTTAAAGGCACGGGAGTGAGCACATTGACATTTTCCACAAGTTGTATGTCTCTCTGTTCCCCGTTACTGACAATATTAAAGTGTGTTTCACCTCGTACACCACTTATATTAGCCATCTGCTTACAATGAAATAAAAATGCAAGAATTCATTCACAATTGATGTTCCAAAAGAAATCCAACTTCAATGCTCTTGAGATTGCAATAACAGGAAACGACTGTACAAATTTGTTGATTCAATCTTCTGCCGTTCAGTAACTGTTGCATGAAGACGTCAATATTTTTAACACAGTCCCATTTTCCAAGGAATATGACATAACAGCCTTAAAGATAATATCCCAGAGAGAAAGCACACAGTTATGCAATTAGTCCCACACCCTTGCTCTTGTTCATAGCTTTTTGTTTTTGTAGTTTTCAAGTTTCCCCTGTTAAAACTTCACCTTCACTCAACATTACAACCCGTAAATGTGTAAAAAGGTTCTCGTCTTCCCCTTGATTCCTTCACCTCTTACAGTTTGGATCACACACACACAGGAGCAGAGATCATCATGTTACTCACCGTGCTCCAGGAAGTAACACTGCCGTCAGGATGGGGAACATCTGTCCTTTATTTTGAATTTTTTGGGTTTCAGTTTCAATTCCTCAAAAGTAGTTTTATAACGTCAGTTTATGAGTTTATACTTCTCCAAAGTCATTGGCTTATTAACATCAAAGGCTAATGTTTAAAATCAGTTGAACATGCAAATTAATGGAAATACACAGCAGGTTAGGCAGCATCTGTGGAGGGAAACAGAGCATTCACATTTTAAGACTGTGGCCTGATCGAGTCTGATGAAGGGTTATTGACCTAAAATGTTACCTATTTTTCTCGTCACAGAATGCTGCCCAACTTGTATTGATTTCTAACTTTTCATAGTTTCCTTCTTGACAAAATCTGTCAAGAAATTTGAGCTGCTGCATAGTGCCAACACCCTCTGTTGTTCTGGTCTTAAGATCTTACTCATTTGCTCACTAATGATTTCCATGTGTTAAAATGTTGTTTATATCAGAAATTAAAATTAAAACATAACATTTATATTAGCCATCACTTACAAAATAATAGTCATAGAATTATGCAGCATGGAAATAGCCCTCTTGCGCCCAACTCATCTATGCTGACCAAGATCATTGACGCCATTCCCATTTGGAAACAGAAATTAAAACAAAGAAAATATGGAAGCAAACAGGTCTGGCAACACCTGTGGTGAGAAATTGTTAATGCTTCAGATGAATGATCTTTCATCAGGCAGACATGAGACCTCGCAAGTATACTTGGCTTGATTGGATTTATCCAATTGGGTTATACCCCAGGTCTACAGAGTCACAGTAAAACTGTACATAACAAAAGTAGCATTGAGAAAACTATGACTATGGCAATCAGCTGTCGGGTTTAGTTGGGGCCACAAGAGACTGCAAATGCTGGAATCTTGAGCAAAAAAAAACAAATTACAAAAAACAACTCAGCAGGCCAGGCAGCATCTGTGGAGGGAATGGACAGATGACGTTTCGGGTGAAGGGTCAATGTCGTTCGTCCTTTTCCCCATCACAAATACTTCCAGGCCTGTTGAGTTCCCCTATCAGTCTGCTTTGTGGTCAGGTTGTAGATCCTTGTATCAGTTTGTGAAGGGTTAACCAGGGTTAAATACGTGACTTCCCTCATCTTGAGTTGGGATGCTTGGTGTTGTATGACCAGTACTGAGTGCTGACAGGAATCTTCCACAGAGGAGCTGAATGGAAAGCAGTTCATGGCTGCAAAAATGTCATGGGTTTGTATGTGGAAGGTCATCTCACAAATCTGATTGAGGTGTTTGAAGATGTGACCAAAACGGTTGATGAAGGCAGAGCTGTAGATGTTGTATATATGGACTTCAGCAATCCATTCAGCAAGGTTCCACGTGGTAGGCTGCTCTGGAAGGTTAGATCACATGGGATAGGCGACAGATAGCACAATGGGCTAAGAGTTCGGCTGGCGACCGGAAGGTAGCCGGTTCAAATCCCGCTTGGAGTGCATACTGTCGTTGTGTCCTTGGGCAAGACACTTCACCCACCTTTGCCTGTAATGGAATGTAATTACGGCGGCAGGCGCGGGCACACCGCGACGCCCTGTGTCTCCCTTTCAAGGGAGATGCTAAAAATGCATTTCGTTGTCTCTGTACTGTACACTGACAATGACAATAAATTGAATCATTTCATTTCATTTCATTTCATCCAAGGAGTGGTAGCTGAACGGATAGAAGATTGGTTTCATGGAAGGAAGCGGAGGGTGGTGGTGGAAGGCTGCAAGAACTGGGGGCCTGTGACTAGTGGTGTGCCTCATGGTTCGGTGCTGGGCCTGTGACTAGTGGTGTGCCTCATGGTTCGGTGTTGGGCCTGTTACTGTCTGTCCTCTACAATCAATGATTTGGTTGAGAACATACATGGCAAGATTAGAAAGCTTGCAGATGATACAAAAGTGGGTGGTATTGCAGAAAAATTGTAGCTGGATCATACTCGGTTGGCCAGGTGGGCTGAGGAATAGTTGATAGAATTTAATACAGATAAATGTGAGGTGTAACATGGGAAGGACCTTCGCACTGATAGGTAGGGCTCTGAGGAGTGTTGTAGGCGTAGGGATCGTGGAGTGCAGGTACATGTTTCCTTGAAGGTGGAGTCACAGGTAGATAGGATGATCAAAAAGGCTTTTGACCTTCATCAGTCAGAGTATAGAAGTTGGGAGGTCATGTTGCAGTTATATAAGAAGTTGGTGAGGCCACATTCAGAGTATTTTGTCCAGTTCTGAGGAAAGATGTTGTCAAGCTGGAATGGGTACAGAGAGGATGTATGTTGCCAGGTCTCGAGGGTCTGAGGTCTAAGGGGAGGTTGAACAGGCTGTCTAAATTCCTTGGAGCATAGGAAGGTGAGGGGTGATCTTATAGAGATGTATAAAATCATGAGAGGAATAGATCGGGTAGATACACAGAGTCTCTTGTTCCGACAGGTTTAAAGGGATATGGGTCAAACGCAGGCTGGTTAGACAAGTGTAGATGGGACGTGTTGGTCGGTGTGGGAAAGTTGGGTGGAAGACTATGACTTTTTCTGCAAGCTATCTCCCCTCTCCCTCAGTCTGAAGAAGGGTCCATTCCCAAATTGCTCGTCCTTTTCCCTCCACATATACTGCCTGACCCGCTGAGTTCCTCAAACACTTTATATTTTGCATCACGTACATCACCTGTTCCCTCATCTGTGATTATTAAATTATGCTGAGAGACTGAGAAAATAAAAGTGCTAAACATCCTTATTACGAACAGATACTGTCTTCATGATGTGCATTTAAAAATTTTTTTTTTCTTTTTACAAAGGATCAGTTATTAAGATGTAAGTGTCAATTACATTTCACTTCAATGTCATTTATACGTGATTGGAAACAAGGTCAAAGTTTTCTCAAAAGCTGCATCATCTTACTGAATGAACTGTGGCAAATTTTAACATTAGATGAGCTACATTCAATTTTCTCTCATTTCACTTTAGTATAAGGCAGTGATAATCTGTGACCGGAAAAGCAAACGACTGTAGCTGATGGCACAGAGTTTATTTTTGTAAAACCACGTTGTTCAATTCCCTTTTGTAGAAATCAATTAATGAACATGTAATTCTGCTCTGGACTGATTAATATTATAATTAGTAAAGTAGAATAGTGAAACTAGTCGGAGAACTAGGGTGGGGGAGTGACACAGAGAGAGGGAATGCTAGGATTACTTGAAGTTAGAGAAATCAACACCAGATGTATGAACACTGCCACAGCGTATACAGTATATTTGGTCTGCAGTACAAAACTGATCCAAAATTCTTGCAAGAGAATTTCACAATAGTTCAAGCATTCATCTCCCTTCGTTTGCCACAACCACTCCTTCCGGTCTCTGCTCGCTGACTTGTGTGTGAGTCATCCATTTGCAATCTTCATATAGAGTTCTTCAGAAGACTGTCACCTTATAGAGATGTAAAAGATCATGAGAGGGATAAATAGGGTAAATGCCCAGAGTAGGAGACTCAAGAACCAGACAACATATAGTTAAGGTGAGGGGGAGCGGGGGAGATTTAATATGAAACTAAGGTGTAACTTTTTAACATAAAGCTTGGTAGGTATATAGAATGGCAGGTAGTTGGGGCAGGTAATATTACAATGTTTAAGAAACATTTAGACAGGTTCATGGATAGGATAGGTTTCGATGGATATGGGCTAAATGCAGACAGGTTGAACTAATGTAGATGAGGGGTGTTGGTCAGCATGGGAAAATTGGGCTGAAGGGCCTGTTTCCCTGCTGTATGCCTCTATGACTTGAGAAACAAGATGAAGGATTAGAAATATTTAATCATTCCAGTTCAGAGATGGCACAGTTGATTGTACACACACTGTGGATTCAAGTCTCATTATAAAGATCTGAGTATAAAAATGGCATCTGATGCTACAGTGCAAAGTTCAGAAAACTTTAGACTACAAAAAGTGCCATATATGTGTTTATTGTTGTTTTATTGTATTGTACTATATGTATGACTGCTGCAATTTCGTTCAGACTTCGGTCTGAATGACAATAAAAGGCTATCTATCTATCTATCTATCTATCTATCTATCTATCTATCTATCTATCTATCTATCTATCTATCTATCTATCTATCTATCTATCTATCTATCTATCTAATTGCAATTTTTAAAAAAGCTTCCTTTAACGGGTTAACACAAATGAAATTCCTTTATTTTTAGTACCATCATAGTGAATCTAAGCTTCATTTTTTTTATCCCTTTTGGTAAATTAAGTTGATTTTTCATTGGAATTTGGCTTAACATTACTTGCCTGATATCCACTTCCTCAGAGGTATGAAGCCACATCAGGGTATGTATATGATTTTTCTAGGGCTGCTTTTGTTCATCCAGAGCAATTACTATCCCTAAAGTCCTGAGAAAATTAATTCCTTAAATGTTACAGAAAAATTCTTTAAATTATACTGCTAATTTTTGGGGGCTTGCCATGAACAAAATTTGCAGTACATTTGTCATTAGCTGACCTTTGCGTAGCTTTGTAGGAAGGAACTGCCGATGTTGGTTTAAAGATAGACACAAAAAGCTGGTGTAACGCAGCTGGACAGGCAGCATCTCTAGAGAGAATAAATGGGCGATGTCTCGGGATGAGAACATTCTACGCTGCCAGGGGTGGTGGTGGAGGCAGATATGATAGTGGTGTTTAAGACATTTTTGAATAGGCACATGGATATGGAGGGATATTGATCATACGCTGGCAGATGAGTGACGATCTCGGCATCTTGTTCGGCACAGACATTGTGAGCCGGTGGGCCTTTTCATGGGTCTCGACTCAAAACTTCCACCATCTCTTCTCTCCAGAGATGCTGCCCTGTCCGGCTGAGTTACTCCAGCTTTTTGTGTCTATCTTTGGGTAGGTTTATAGGGTATGGGCCAAAGACAGGTGGGACTTAGGAAGTTCAGGATGTCCCCAACAACTCTCACCAACTTCTACAGATATGTTTCCATGCTGCATCTCTAAACTAAACTAAACTAAATGAATATCAATGGGAATAACAGCGAGGCTTCGACAGAAAGCAAGTTTCCTCAAGTACTATCTGTGGATGATCAAACTAATTGTTTTATGTGAATTGATATTTTTAAAATCCTCCATTTTTATCATTGTTTGGTTAAACATATCACATTCAGGGCCATAACGTGATGGGCAATGCTGACTTTGCGAGTCATAACCACATCCTGTGAATTAATCATTACAATTTACCATTGCTCTCTGATATAAGACTCGTATTAGATGTCCACATGTGGAACCTTTGTTTAATTTGTCCTTTCTGATACTGAAGGTGTCCAGTGAATGTAGACTCAGTCTCACAAGTGTATATCGCCTCGCCTTGTAAGAAAATGATTATATGGATAATAAGCACCAGTAGGGCTATCAACCATGCAGGGCAGTCACCAACAAAGCCCTGTCCTCAATCAATCAACGCAACTCTCAGGTGTAATTGCAAGCAAAAAGCCTGATTTTTATTTCTCCCTTCCATTGAATGAATAGAGATGCTGTCTGTATCAGTCATATTAGTCAGCCCATCTGCAGTCAGGAGTTAACCCTGATCATTCCTGGACAGTTATGCTCTGTTTTATTAGTGAGGACATTTGCCAGTAAACTTTGCAGCACTTGAAATTAAAGGCGAAAATGGGTCTCATATATAAGAGGTACAAGTTATAATTTGTGCAGTTAAACAGAGAATCATCAGCAAGTGGTAATTATTTGTGGTAATTGCAAATTTGAAACTATAAAATAATCTAAAAGATACAACATAACTGCAAATTCATCAACTTGATTGAAAGATCTAATTTGTCACTGGGTTAAAAAAAACACAATGCAAAAATGAACCATTTTATAGAGTGAGAGGGAGCCTATGTTGTACGCACAGTGTGAACTACATTTCCAGTTACTATAAAAAGATAAGAAGATATCTTTTAAGAGCAGACGTAAACCGTACCCCCCCCTCCCCCCTCCCCTTGAGCCTGCACAGACATTCAAGAACAACCCAGTTGATCTCATCCAGGCTCAGCTCCATTAGTTTGCCTGTTTACTATAACCCTTGATACATCCAAATTCTTAAATCTTCTCTCAACCCTCAATGCACCTGATGAGAATGCCACAAGATAAAGAAACATGCCTACGTTGTGTTGTTGTCACCAGTTAAATAGCCCCTGCAGGCAGATACACCTCCAAGGGATGCAGCTGAATTAGGCAGTGTTAAAGGTTACTAACTATAATACAGCACGGAAGGCCCCATAGCAGAAGTCTCCACATCGCGGGGCTGGAAACTGGAAATATCCTGAGCTAATTCTGCTACCACCATCATCTATTGCAACAAGTGATGCCTTCCACTAATTGGCGCCGGAAGCTTGCGTCCTTTTCAGGATGGACGATGGCAGCGAGGTCAACATTTGTAATAAGATGGACACGAAAAAAAGAAGACAGCACGGAAACAGGCCCTTTGGCAGAGTGGACGGAGAATGGCAGAGTAGACTTGGTGGGCCAAATGGCCTAATTCTGCTCATATGAGCTTCTGAACTGAAAGACCATCTTTCTTCCTCCTGCACTCCAATGAATATAGTCCTAGCCTGCCCGACCTCTCCATATAGCTCAGACTCTCATAAATGCAACATCCTCATAAATCTTCTCCGCACTATTCAGTTTAACTACATCCTTCCTAGAGGTCCTTTCTTTTACCACTAACACAAGGGTAATGATAGCAAAGGAATTGAACAGCTGGCAGGAAATGTGAGGGTTGGAATGGCTTTTCTGAGAGAGAGAGACAGGTAGACTCACAGAACATGTTTTACTATCGACATGGTTGAAAGTAGTGCCATTGGTTATAGATGAAGAGGTGCGCAGTAGGCCAGTGGTGAGAAGAAAAAGTTACATCATGGAGACAAAAATAATGGAAGATGCTGGAATTTGGATCGAAATGCAAAGTGCTGGAGTGGATCAGCAGGTCAGGCATCATCTGTGGGGGGAAGTGATAGATAACATTTTGGGTTAGAGCCCTTCTTCAGATTGATTGTAGTAGGGGATAGCTAGGAAAATAAAGTGGAGGCGGAACAATGCCTGGCAAGTGATAGGTGGATGCAGGTGAGGAAAGTTAGATGAAGAGGAGTGAAATGTAAAGACAGAGGGATGGATATTGTTGGAAGGCAGACAGGTGGAAGGACACACCCGGGGGGGGGGGGGTTTAGATGAACGAAAACACCAGAGGGCGGAATATAGGTGGAAGAGTCACATAATGTGGTGAACAATGTTCTGTAGATGGCTTCATCTCATATAATGGTGGTACCTTCACCACTGAGGAGCCATGTTATCCCATAAATACAACAATACAACAAAATAGTGGCCAATTATTTTATTCCATGTAGTACAAGACACAGAGTACAGTGATCTATGGTATTCCAGCCCACAAAAGTTGTTGCTACAGAATATTACAGTGATTGCTTTGAGAGGTTGCATTTCAAAGAACACAATATGACACTTTATACACCTGATTCTTTACAGTTTCCGAGTAGAATGATTTGCTTTATTTCCTGAACTTAATTTATTCCTACTGCAGCTGATGCTGATCTTCCTAATTATCTGCTTTCCCGGTTTTAGCAACCTCCAATATAGTCACCAAAACAACCAATTTTTCACAAGATTTACACAATTAAAATTGGTAGTTTATGGGATAACCCACTTAATCCGTTTCCATTACTCTCTAAAGCATACTGAAGGCCATGTTCAAAAATAGGAGCTTTCTCCCCCCGAACCCTAAGTTTGATTGTCATATATGGAGGTCCCACCACCATTGTTACACCCAAGATCACCATTATCCACATCTTCTAACTATTACCCCATTGCCCCAGTAAGATCAGGATTATTCGGTGAAGAACCACTGGTTAGACCGATTATTTTTTGGGCGAAATACATCAATAATTTTTATTCTTTTGGGATCCCAGACACAAACCACTTTTAACCTTCCCACACCTTGGAGGGCACCAAGCAGTGTCAAAGCCATGATAATCTATCTTTTTGACTTTTCCCGCATTGACCAGCAACTGAAGCACAATCTTTTGCCTGTTATCCAGATCTAGGGGATATCTGCTGGCTTTATCAAGGCTACGTGTGACATAGACTCCAGGACCGAACGTGCCATCTTTGGATTGACAGAAACCACATTTACGAATGGCATGCGCATCTGCGACATTGGTTCCATGGTACATCACGTAGATCTTGTTTTCAACTGGTGCCAAACAGCTCGTGAGGCACCGTGGAATATGGCAGGCCATGGTAACGAGTCGAAGTTCGAAACTTGCCTTTTGACGAAAATAAAAGAAAATATAAGTAAGAGATTTATTAATTCTGTCCTAAATCATTCACCGAATCTGATCATATTTCCCCCTCCTCTTTCTTACTCCACCCTCTCCCTTCTCACATTCCACTTTTCCGCTTCTTTTCTTTTCCTATATCCTTTTGTCTCTGTTTTACCTTTAGACTTCATCATTACCTCTAGCCATCTCTCAATCAATTCCTCCTCCCTCACCTTTCACTTCCTGGGCTTTGCCCGACCCCATCTCTCCAGCTTCCGCGTCCCTGCTCCGTCAGTCTGAAGAAAGATCCCGACAAGATCGCAAAACAGGAACCGTTCATTTTCTACCACAAATGCTGCCTCATCTGGCAAATTAATATTTTGTACTTTGTAAAAAGTACTTTGTTTTTAGCTCAAGCATCTGTAGTTGATGAGTCTCCATATGTCCATATGTCCCTCATGTTCTTGCATGCTGGTGATTCTGCCAAACAGATTCTTGGAAACTCTAGAATGTTTGACATACGTGTCACATGTTTGTGATTAGTACAGATGTCAGAGGTTATGGGGAGAAGGCAGGAGAATGGGGTAAGAAACATAGAAAACATTGAAAAATAGGTGCAGGAGTAGGCCATTCGGCCCTTCGAGCCAGCACCGCCATTCAATATGATCATGGCTGATCATCCTAAATCAGTACCCCAGTCCTGCTTTCTCCCCATATTCCTTGATTCCGTTAGGAGGGAGAGATAGATTGGCCATGATCGAATAGCGGAGTAGACTTGATGGGCCAAATGGCCGAATTCTACTCCTATTCCCTCTGACCTTATGACACTACCTGCCCATATACTATCCCACCAGTTCACAATCACATGTAGCTCTCAGCTTTCTCTCATATGATGAGAGTGATACCAAGGAGCCAATGTGCAGGAGGATGACAAAGAAGTGTATAAACTATACTGAGCATGATGGGGGACTTCAATCATCCCAAAATAAGCTGGGATAATAATAGTGTTAAAACCAGAGGAGGTGAAGAATATGGAATATGTGCGGAAGATAAGATATGGTCTTGGCTTTATGTTTGGCATGGACATTGTGGCCCATAGAGACTATTCTTTGTGCTGTACCATTCCATGTCCTATGTTATTCCGTACGTTTCATTGTTGCATTTGCCTCAAAATCCTGATCAAAATATTTAGCCTTCAAATTGCAAACTCATGAGGAAACTGTATGAACATGTCTTGCAGTGGCACTAGAAGCTAGAAAAACCAATGAGGAATACAAGTCTGTACAAGGAATCTCCTATCTGCATGGAACAATGAAATAGATAATTTGCACAGAGCAAGTTAGCTACAATACTGACATCTACCTGACAGTGTGGAGTATTGCTCAGATATGTCCTGTCTACTAATTGGAACCTTCTTACTATCTTGAGTGGGGGTGGGGGTAAAGACTTCATTGGGGTCATCAGGTGGGACCCTCCTTCCTTGGTGTTTCGTTGATAGGCCCACGACACCTCCAGAGGGCTCAACAGCAACACCTGACGTCCCAGGTGCGCTCCTCTCCTTTACCCCTCTTGCTGGTCATTTTGCAGCCCAGTTGGAGTCCTTCCTCTTATGCCACAGCCAGTTGCTGCTTCGCTCGGCAGCCTCTGACAGCGACCTGACGGCTTGCCGGAAGGCCTGTCCTCGAACTCCCATTCCCTTCAGGAGTCTGGTTGTTGACATGGCTACAAACCCTCTACAACCAACCTCTACAAGGAGCACCTGAGTACGCCAGCTGCGTTGTTCTGCCTCGGCTGCCTAGCCTGAATACCTCAGACATTTGCGTTCATGTGCTTCACCAACTGCAGCCTCCCAAGGCACAGTTAACTCCACAAAGTGCAGGGACTTCTGTGAGGTTGACCACAAGATCAGGTCCGGACAGAGATTAGTTGTGATGATCTCTGGTGGAAAGATGAGCTTCTGGTCTAGATCAGCCTGCATTTACCAGTCCCGGGCAGTGTCCAGGAGAGTCGGTTCCTATCTTGCAAATGGCTTCTCTAGAAGTTGTCCTGCCTTTACAACAGAGGTGGTGTTCGAGAAACCGGGCATTAGGGGAGGGAGGGCATCTCCTTCCTTCCAAGGTAATCGCCAGTTGTCACAGGACCTGATTGTGCCTCCAGGTGTAGTGGCCTTGTGAGCAGACTGGTTTTGGAAATATATCACCATTCCTTTGCTGTCACTGAGTCAAAATTCTGGAACTTGTCACCATCTTCGTAGGCAAAGCCACACCGTATGGACCACAGCTCATCGCCTTCTGGAGGGCAATTAATTGCTGATTCATTCTGAATAAATAAAAAGACAATTGTCACAAAACAGCTGCAGAAATAAACGAGGCAAACATGTGGATGTAATGAACCTTTGGCTGCAGTAATGACTGTCAGTCATGGTCAATTTAACAATCATTCTCACTATCTAGTCTATTTTCTTTGTCAACAATGCAAAAGTTTACAGAAGCCAATTAACCAGCAAGCCTGTATGTCTTTGGAGTGTGGGAGGAAACCGGAGCACCCGGAGAACTTCCGCACGGTCACAGGGAGAACGTACAAACTCTGTACAGACAGTTCAAGTTCAAGTGAGTTTGTTGTCATGTGTCCCTGATAGGACGATGAAATTCTTGCTTTGCTTCAGCACACAGAACATAGTAGGCATTTACTACAAAACAGATCAGTGTGTCCATATACCATGATATAAATATATACTGTACACATATGAATAAATAAACTGATAAAGTGCAAATAACAGAAAATGGGTTACTAATAATCATGGTTTTGTCCGAGCCAGGTTTAATGGCTGTGGGGAAGTAGCTATTCCTGAACCTGGTTGTTGCAGTCTTCAGGCTCCTGTACCTTCTACCTGAAGGTAGCAGGGAGATGAGTGTGTGGCCAGGATGATGTGGGTCTTTGATGAGACAGCACCCCGTAGTCAGGATAGAACCTGGGTTTGGAACTGCAACTCAGCACACGTGACAACAATAAACCAATAAACCAATTCTAATGCCAGGTTTTTTACTTTAAAATTATTTGAATGGTTTCTGCATGAATCTGACTATCAGGTGTACTTAAAAGCAGTTCAGACGCATTCGATAGTGAAGGCCATCAGGGTGTTCGGGGTTGGAGATTCAATGGCTCTGCTCAACACACAGAGTTTACATCACCAAAAAGTGAGCTATACAGAAGCAACTACAGATGTCAGCCCCTTCTCCTGTGTGGCCACTCTACACAATTCACCCTCATTTTGTCAATCGTATTTGACCAGGACATAGAGGATCTCTCACCAGCTCATCTTTATCTGAAGACATGGAATGCTTTATAGTGATGCAAGAGGGAAGATTAATGTGCGTATATGACAAAAAATTATTCATGTTCAAAAAGTATTAGTCTAAAAGCGAGGCATTGATCTTTTTGCGTCCAGAACCAAAGACAACCAGGCAAAATCAGGACATGGTGGGAATTCTCTGCAATGTGGGAAGCATCTGATGGATGAAGGAGGCAGGGCCAAAGGGAGAGAGAAAATAGACGAGGGAGGAAGAGATAAATTGATTAGTCGGGTACCACTGGCTCACGACTTTTGGGGAGGACACAGTGGTAGAGTTACTACCTCACAGCACCAGAGACTCGGGTTCGAGTCTGACTAAGGGTGCTGTCTGTGTGGAGTCTGTACGTTCTCCGTGTGACCTGCTTGGGTTTTCTCCAACATCTTCATTTTCCTCCCACACTCCAAAGACGTACAGGTATGTAGGCTAATTGGCTTGGTACAAATGTACAAATTGTCCCTAGTGTAGGATAGTGTTAATGTGAGCGGATGGCTGGTCAGTGCGGACTCGGTGGGCCGAAGGGCCTTTTCTGCACTGTATCTCTAAAACTAAAACTAAAAACAGAAAATAAAAAAGATTTTTTATAAAATCATTTGAATGCATTACACTCACAGTTTATCTTCTCAAGACTTAGAGTTTAACTTCATCTGGTAGCAGCCGAGTAATTTTTTTACGAATACCAGTTATTATGAACAGGTTGGGATTTTGATCAACACCTTCCACAAAGTTGCTTATGCAGTATCATAGAAACAACATTTCCTCGTGTTGGTGTGACATCCACCATCAAGAATAGTGTTACCTCTTAATTAACATCAAACTAGTGACAACGTTGAAACAGTAAACTCATTATTGTGTATAGCACAACATTACCCACAGAATGAAGTACAGCCGCACCTTCTGCCTGTGGCTGCAACGTGAAACGGAGCAGCCCGCGATCCTTACAAAGAAAAAACTACAACAGTTCAGGTCTTTGTTTTCATTTGCCACAATCTTCCCTCTCCTCTGCTTGTTCATCTACAGTTGCAACAGTCATTCAGTGGATACTCTTCGTGAGTTCTTCAGCTAGTCAGGGCTGACTGTTTCATCATCACAGCCTCATGCCCAGTATATTGCCTATCCCATCCCTACCTGGTTCCATCTGCTCATCAGGTTATGGGGAGAAGGCAGGAGAATGGGGTTCAGAGGGAGAGATAGATCAGCCGTGATTTAATGGCGGAGTAGACTTGATGGGCCGAATGGCCTAATTCTACTCCTTTCTGATCTTATGAACCCTCCCTTATCTGGTTCCACTTATCATCTACTAGCCTCTGTGCCTCCCCTCTTCCCACTTGACTCCTTCTACATTTTTTCCTTATATCTTTCCACTTATCATTCACTAGCCTCGATCCCTAAACATCCACCTCCCTCTCACCTAACCTGGTTCCAACCACTTATTCCACCTATCACCCTCATTACCCCATCCTACCCCTCCCTCTCACCTCTTTATACCATCTTCCGTCTACACCCTCCGTCTTGATGCAGGTTCTTGATCTAAAACATTAATCATCCTTCCACCTCCGCAGTTGTTGTTTGTTTCTTGTCCTAGAATCGCCCCTGGAAACTGTGCAAAAACAAAGAGCTGGAAGATCTCCTTGGGTCAGGCGACATCTGTGGAGGAAATCACCGTTGTGTGCCTGCATACAGATTTGTACATCATCTGGATATGCACAATCGTGAAGGAGGAGCTAATGTAGCAATTGGAACCCTAGTGTGAGAAGCAATGGCAATTACACTTACTTTCCCAAAGCAAACTAAATTCTTTGCAACACCAGCCATTTCTGATAGTGTGTTCAAGGTATGACCCTATTAATTCTGGCAAAGAATCAGAAATAATTAATCTGGTGAGAGATAAGACAATGCGGTTAAACTGGGAAAAGCAAAAGCTCTGATCTAAAGCCACAGTCTAGGTCTTGGTACCATATTAAAGAAGGAGCAGGAATGAAATTATTAAATATCATCTTCAAAAGCAGACAACGCCAACAAGCATATGTCATCAATATGATTCCTTAATTCCATTTTTGGAAACGTCTTTGCTTATAGAAAGATAGATGGTCATTATGCACTCCAACATCTCTTAGCTCTTGTGTGGGAAGGAACTGCAGATGCTGGTTTACACCGAAGATAAACACAAAATGCTGGAGTAACTCAGCGGGCCAGGCAGAATCTCTGGAGAGGAATGGGTGACGTCACCCATTCCTTCTCTCTTAGCTCTTAAAGGGTGATCGATGGTTAGCATCGTCTCGATGGGCCAAAGGGCCTGTTTCCATGCCGTGTGTCTCTAAACTCTAAACTCAGCAACATGGGATGAATCACTTTGATCATCCCGGATGTCACATTGACCCAGCACTTCCTTGACCTTTTTCTATTGGTAAAGCAGATCCAGTGATTAACAAGAGACCAGATTACTGTCATTGATGACCTTAAGCTCTGTAGCCCAACCAAGATCTCACATACTGCATTTCTCCATTCCACTGGAATGAACTTCAGTCTTGGTGGGACCTGATATGAATCAGCGCCGCACTCATTCCAGTTTGTTACATAGTCATAATTTTCTTTCTCTCACTTGCAGATTGAAGATGATGTTGTCATCATTTGCCCCGTCCCTTGAGAGTGCTTTGTCTTATTCCTTTAGCTACTGACATACACTCCAGGATCCAGAAGCCCAGTCTTGGATGAAATAAAACCTGAACATATTTTATTAGTGGCATTGTTCTATGAGTGCCTTGATAGGGAATATATCTTCCATCATTCTGGGCAGCACAGTGGCGTAGTGGTAGAGCTGCTGCCTTACAGCGCCAGAGACCCGGGTTGGATCCTCACCACGGTTGCTGACTGTACAGAGTTTGTATGTTCTTCCTGTGACCTTGTGAGTTTTCTCCAGGTGTTCCGGTTTCCTCCCAGAACGTACAGGTTTGTAGATAAATTGGCTTCTGTAAATTGCCCCTGGTTTGTAAGACATAGAAGTATTTTTTTTTAATCTTATTTATATAGCACATTTTTAGTCAACTTGCATTGACCCCAAAGTGCTTCACATAATTACATTACATTTACACACAGGCAAAGGTGGATGAAGTGTCTTGCCCCAAGGACACAACGACAGTATGCACTCCAAGCGGGATTCGAACTGGCTACCTTCCGGTCGCCAGCCGAACACTTAGCCCATTGCGCCATCTGTCGTCACGTGATCGATGGTCGGCATGGGCTCGGTGGGCCGAATTGCCTGTTTCCATGCTGTATCTCTGAACTAAACTAAACTCCTGGCTTGACATCAGATGTCTGCTATCTTTGCAAGCAGCCTGCCACCCAGAACACTCTTTCACTTCTGTTGCTTGAAACCTGCACAGGTGACATGTTCATGGGTCTCACTGAGGTCTCACACATTGTTGAGAGAAAACTTTTCTGACAAAGCTAATGAGATAATAATGTTAATGAGCTAAGTAATACCTTGGTCTTACACAGAGAGACAGATTGAAAAGCCTTTTAAAGTAGTGAGTTGGATTTATACGCTCATATCCTATCTATACTTGGTGTCCCTCTTCTCAGTTGGATAAATTAGAATGGGTTCTGGGATCTTGATGTACCCCTTGTTGGACCTGGACCCTCTCAGTCCAGTCAGGCTTTTATGGTATTGCTTGCTCTGGAGATATACACTTTGACGAGGTCTTCCATGTACACGTCCCAGCAAAGTGTTCTACACCCAACTCAAGTAGGTGCTCTTTCAATTCTTCTCTCCGTTGGAACCCTTTCCTTCACCTGCTGCCCCATCCCACACCTCCACCCATTCCCCCTCAATCACAGGATTCCTGCTCAAACGCCCATGCCACAGAGTCTCTTGCCCAGAGTAGGGGAATCGAGGACCAGAGGACATAGATTCAAGGTAAATTGGAAAAGATTTAATAGGTATCTGGCAGGGTAACGTTTTCACACAAAGGGTGGTGGGTGTATGGAACAAGCTGTAAGATGAGATAGTTGAGCCTGGGACTATCCCAACGTTTAAGAAACAGTTAGACAGGTACATGGATAGGGCAGGTTTGGAGGGATATGGACCAAGCTTAGGCAGGTGGGACTAGTGTAGCTGGGACACGGTGTGGGCAAGTTGGGCCGAAGGTCCTGTTTCCACACTGTATCACTCTATGACTGTATATCATCCTGGATTGTTTGCTTGTCTCCAAAGTAGAATTAATCTCTCATTATTCTGATTCACAAGTTGAGACCATTGCCACCCACTTGAGACTGATTGATTGAATTGATTGAAAGATACAGCATGGAAACAGGCCCTTCAGTCCACGCCAACTATCAATCACCTGGTAACACCCATTCTGTGTTATCCCGCTTTCGTATGCATTCCCCTTTGCACAAGGGGCAATTAACAGAGGCCAATTAGCCTACAAACCCATACGTCATTGGGATGTGGGAGGAAACCATAGCACCCAAAGGAAACTCTCCCGGTCACAGGGGGAAAGTGCAAAAGAACAGCACTCGAGGTCAGGATCAAACCCAGGCCTCTGGCGCTGTGGGGCAGCAGCTCTACCAGCTGTGTTACTGTGCCGCCCTGACACCAGCAAAACAATAAGCAGCTGGAGAGGCTTTGGCATGAGGTGATATGGGTAAATGGTGAACAGGAAGAGATTCCCTCAACTAGAAAGGTAAAGTGTGAGATTTATTTTCCATTAGTTGGCAACACAGCACAAGGACTTGCCCAAAGACTTATTATTATTTTCTCATTACGGTTTTGTTCTAACGCTGACTACTCGATTCTTCCTTCTCTGCACTTTTCAGGTTATCAACAATTAGATATGGGCATTTTTGATAATTAGTTTCACCATTAAAAAGAACGTGCTTCCTGCTGGTTTATCTTAACTCTTCCTTATTTATTTCTGTTAATTGATAATTGTTCTTTTATTTTATTTCCTGTTGCACCGGAAGATGGCTTCAGATGGTGTCGAGATATTCCTTTCTCCATTATTGCTCTCCTACTTCTGGTGGTCCTTACCAGTAGTCTTCCTTTGCCGGCCCCCTGACCTTCCCTGTCTCCGTCAGTTCCTCCTCTCCATTACTCCACTTCCATTGTGAGTGCCCGTTTTCCTGTCACGGATACCTCACTTACGCTGTCATCAAATTTCCTCCTGAGCGCTGATTAATATTGTTCATGCTCAACAGATCATTGATATCAGTTCATTGTCTGAACATAGTCACATTCTAATTATAGCATTTATTTTGAGTAGCTTCAGTGCAGGAAGCAGAAATTAGAAGGTCAAAATGTATGATGTGAACATCACTGGCAAGACCAACATTTATTGGCTGATTCTAACTCTGCTTGTGAACGGGGTGTTGAGCTGGCTGCTACTGTTGTATGATCATAAGGCCAAAAGTGGTAGGAGCAGAATTAGGCCATTTAACCCATCACGTCTACTCCGCCATTCAATCATGGCTGATCTATCTCTCCCTCCCCATTCTCCTGCCTCCCCATAACCCTAACACCTGTACTAGTCAAGAATCTATCTGTCATTGCCTTAAAAAAATATATTTGACGTGGCCTCCACAACCTTCTGTGGCAGAGAATTCCACAGATTCACCATCCTCTGATGAAAGAAATTCCTCCTCATCTCCTTTCTAAAAGAATGTACTTTAATTCTGAGGCCATAACCTCTAGTCCTAGACTCTTCCACTAGAAACATAGAAACATAGAAATTAGGTGCAGGAGTAGGCCATTCGGCCCTTCGAGCCTGCACCGCCATTCAATATGATCATGGCTGATCATCCAACTCAGTATCCCGTACCTGCCTTCTCTCCATACCCCCTGATCCCCTTAGCCACAAGGGCCACATCTAACTCCCTCTTAAATATAGCCAATGAACTGGCCTCAACTACCCTCTGTGGCAGAGAGTTCCAGAGATTCACCACTCTCTGTGTGAAAAAAGTTTTTCTCCTCGGTTTTAAAGGATTTCCCCCTTATCCTTAAGCTGTGACCCCTTGTCCTGGACTTCCCTAACATCGGGAACAATCTTCCTGCATCTAGCCTGTCCAACCCCTTAAGAATTTTGTAAGTTTCTATAAGATCCCCTCTCAATCTCCTAAATTCTAGAGAGTATAAACCAAGTCTATCCAGTCTTTCTTCATAAGACAGTCCTGACATCCCAGGAATCAATCTGGTGAACCGTCTCTGCACTCCCTCTATGGCAATAATGTCCTTCCTCAGATTTGGAGACCAAAACTGTACGCAATACTCCAGGTGTGGTCTCACCAAGACCCTGTACAACTGCAGTAGAACCTCCCTGCTCCTATACTCAAATCCTTTTGCAATGAAAGCTAACATACCATTCGCTAGGGGTTGGACACTAGTGGAAACACCCTCTCCACATCCAATCTATCCAAGTCTTTCACCTTTCTGCACATTTAAATGAGGTGCCCCCTCATTATAGTTCATCTTGGGAGTGAATTCCCAAAGTGAGTTGGGAAAGGGGTTCCAAGATTTTGATCCAGCAGTGGGGATGATATATAATATCTCCGAGTCAGGATGGTGTGCAGTGGAGAGGAACTGCGATGCTTGCATTCCCATACCCCTGCAACCATTGCCCTTTTAGATGGTAGAGTTCACAAGTTTAGGAGCTGTTGTAGAGGATTCTTGGTAGGTTGTTGGGGTGCATATTGTGGATGGCACACATTGTAGCCATGGTAGGCTAGTGATGAAATGCTGCTATACCTGGGCTGGTGCTAATCAAGTGGCTGCTTAGCCCTGGATGGTGTTGAGTTTATTGAGTGCTGCACTCATCCAGGGAGTTGGGGGATAGTCTATCACACGTCTGATTTTCACCTTATTGACTGTGGAAAGGCTCGGAGGTGAGCCACTCGCTTCAGGTACATAAGTTCATAAGTTATAGGGGCAGAATTAGGCCACTCCGCCCAGCAAGTCCACAAGATCATTCAATCATGGTTGATACATCCTTCCCTCTCAACCCCATTCTCCTGCCTTCTCCCCATAACCCCTGACACCCATGCTAATCAAGAATCTGTTGATCTATTAACATCTATAGAACAATATTAAACAAAATAAAACAATTCTGCAACTCCAATGAGGTAGCGATCCCTGCAGCAAAGTATAGCTTTAAATAATATATCATTTTGAAGCATGGTTGAAAAAAACCCATTGAACAATCCACTGCAATGTTGTCCCTGTGAGATTACTTAAAGCCCTGTCCCGTGGTACGAGTTCATTCCAAGAGTTCTCCCGAGTTTGCCCTGATTCGAACTCGGAGATTTACGGTAACGGCCACTCGTCGGTACTCAGGGCTCTCGTGGACATTTTTCAACATGTTGAAAAATCTTCACGAGTCTTCCCGTGCTTACCTGCCGTTAGCGAGTCTTCCCGAATACCTGCCGTTAGCGTTACGAACCGCTAAGAGACGTCCCCGAGCTCCGACGTAGCTGCTACGTTCATTCTCCGTGCTTACCCCGAGTTTGATTTTTTTTTTAACTCGGGAGAGCTCCTGGAATGAACTCGTACTGTGGGACAGGGTTAATGTAGACTCCACAGTGTGAGTCCATTCATCTTACAACATGCCCTCACAATCAAGTAGGAAAGGAGACTTTATTGATTCATGGAATAGGAATTTAGAATTGGGCCCATTATGCTCGTGATACATTGGTAAGATCTACCCATTCCTTTAACTTGCCTATTTCCAGAACCTTATAAAGTTTTTTTTTTAAAAATATTGTATAAACCCATTCCTTTTTCAAAGGTATTATTGAATCTTAATCTCCCTTTCAAGCAGTGTGTTCTAGATTATAACAGCCAGGTCTGTAAAAGTATCACTTCTTCTGGTTACCTTGAAAAGTACTTTAAATTTGTATCTTTTGGTTACTGACTATTCTCTCTATTAAACCCCCCTCACAATTTAGACATTAGACAATAGACAATAGGTGCAGGAGTAGGCCATTCGGCCCTTCAAGCCAGCACCGCCATTCAATGTGATCATGGCTGATCATCCCTAATCAGTACCCCGTTCCTGCCTTCTCCTCATATCCCCTGACTGCGCTATCTTTAAGAGCCCTATCTATCTCTCTCTTGAAAGCATCCAGAGAACTGGCCTCCAACGCCCTCTGAGGCAGAGAATTCCACAGACTCACCACTCTCTGTGAGAAAATGTGTTTCATCGTCTCCGTTTTAAATGGCTTACTCCTTATTCTTAAACTGTGGCCCCTGGTTCTGGACTCCCCCAACATTGAGAACAGGTTTCCTGCCTCTAGCATATCCAAACTCTTAACAATCTTACATGTTTCAATAAGATCCCCCTCATCCTTCTAAATTCCAGAGTGTACAAGCCCAGCCGCTCCATTCTCTCAGCATATGACAGTTCCGCCATCCCGGGAATTAACCTGGTGAACCGACGTTGCACTCCCTCAATAGCAAGAATGTCCTTCCTCAAATTAGGAGACCAAAACTGCACACAATCCTCCAGGTGTGGTCCCCTAATCACCTCTGTTCTCCGAATGTGTGCTCAGATTGCTCATATTCTACGAGTAGCATTAATTCGGGTTGGTACAAATAATCAAAGGTGAAGATAGACAAAAAAAACTGGAGTAAATCAGCGGGACGGGCGGCAACTCTGGAGAGAATTAATGCATGACTTTTCGGGTCAAGACCCTTCTTCAGACTAATCAAAGGTGCAGTTCTGCTATTCATTATTTTTCCACCAGAGGTCACCAGTTTCCTATACATGAGGTTGTCTCACAGAACCATGTCATGTTAACCCAGCAGTTCATCTTCCACACGAAACGTCACTTATTCCATTTCTACAGAGATGCTGCCTAACCCGTTGAGGTACTCCAGCTTTTTATGTCTATCTTTGGTGTAAACCACTACCTGCAGCTCCTTCTTACACATAGTGACTGATATAATACATACACAGACGTACATACTTCTAAAAAGACTTTCAAAGCAGAAACACCTAGGCAAACATGTGGATGCTCTTTCACATGAACTAAAAATCAACATCGCCCCCCCCCCCCCCCCCCCCCCCCCAACAACTCCATTCACACATTTTCTTATTCAGCAGCATCAGATTCCACTCTAAGTAATTTATCTGTAAGCTGGCGAGATACAACACAGCCTCTTGCCTGCCTCACCCTGTTGCTTTGATCTGAACAGGATAAAAAACTTGCTGTGCCAGTCTGAAGAAGGGTCTTGACCGGAAACGCCACCCATTCCTTCTCTCCAGAGATGCTGCCTGCCCCGCTGAGTTGCTCCAGCTTTTTGCGCCTGTCTTTTGCTGTACTTGGAGTTTGGGGGATTTACTGAGAGGGTCTCAAGGAGAATGTCACTCTTCGAAACGTATCGCTGTTCTTTGACATTCGCTCCCTACCCAACCACACAGTGGGCGTACCGTCATCAGCAGCATGGGAGGACAGTTCATCACATTTGCAAGTAGGGAAAGAGAATAACAATGTGATTTGAGTATTGCCATTGTTCAATTAATGGTTGTGTTTAAAACAAATCTCACTTGGAGTTAACTACCTACAGTAAAGTTGTGGAAGTTGCATATGTTTTACAAAGGAATGAAGGAGGCTGCTGGAAGTGGTAGACATTGTCCAGACCATCATCGCTACTAACCTTCCCTGCATAGAAGTGATCTGCAGCTAAGATCATCTAGGACCCACGCCACCCAGGCTACCTTTGGGAAGAAGGTTCAGGAGCTTGAAAACCGTGATCTACAGGGTCAAAAACAGCTTCTTTCCAGCAACCATGAGGGTCTTGAACACTGCACAACACTAACCACAACCTCGGCAACTATGAACTACTATGGACTTTGTTTTGATTGCCTGACAGACTGGTTTTGTACGATTATGGTCGGGTTACCTAGGATTACTGATTATTAATTGATTGCACTATTGATTATTGTATATTTATTTGTGGTTATTATTAATAGGCTGTAGCAAATAAGACCATAATACATAGGAGCAGAAAGGCCATTCAACCCATCGAATCTACTTGTCCATTTGATTATGGCTGATATCTTTTTAACCCAATTCACCCGCTTTCTCCATGTAAACCTTTGTTGCCCTTACTAATCAATAACTTATCAAAATCCACTTTAAAAATACCCAATGTCTTAGCTTCCACAGCCATTTGTGGAAATGAATTCCACCCACTAGTTAAATAAATTCCTCCTCATCTCCATTCTAAAGGCACCTCCTTTTATTCCAAGGCTGAATCCTCTAGTTCTAGACACTCCCATTACAGGAAACATCCTTTTCACATCCACTCTATCTAGGCCTCTCATGATCCGGTAGGTTTCAATGAGATTCCCTCTCATCCATCTAAACTCCAGCGAGTACACAGGGCATTCTCGATTCTTGACTCTCTTGAATGTATTTCCTTCCCTCCTACACTTCGGAGGTTTGTCTATAATCCCGGCACACAAACTCTAGCGACCACTCCAATGGGGTGAGGAAGCTGGGGAGCTGGGAGCTGATCCAAATGCACAACTTTGTGACAAGGGATAGCTCGGGTCTGTTTAAACCTACAAACAGAAACACCATTTCTAAGGTACACAAAAATGCTGGAGAAACTCAGCGGGTGCAGCAGCATCTATGGAGCGAAGGAAATAGGCGATGTTTCGGGCCAAAACCCTTCTGAAGAACCCATTCATCTTACAACATGAATCACAATCAATTAGGAAAGGAGACTTTATTGATTCATGGAATAGGAATTTAGAATTGGGCTCATTATGCTCGTGATACATTGGTAAGATCTACCCATTCCTATAACTTGCCTTTTTCCAGAACCTTATAAAGTTTTTTTTTTAAATATCGTATAAACCCACTCCTTTTTCAAAGGTATTATTGAATCTTAATCTCCCTTTCAAGCAGTGTGTTCTAGATTATAACAGCCAGGTCTGTTCCTTCGCTCCATAGATGATGCTGCACCCGCTGAGTTTCTCCAGCATTTTTGTGTACCTTCGATTTTCCAGCATCTGCAGTTCCTTCTTAAACACCATTTCTAATATCTCTTTCAAAGTCAAGTCGGAATTGCATTGCCTATCCAGGTTGGTGTTTTGTACACAGGATGTATGAACTTGATGCCACCTGTACTATATTGACTAGATATATTGACTTGAAAACATCGTGAATGCATAGACATGACAATGATATGTATATAATGAAAGACATGTACTGTTTTGGTATTGTGCATTTTCCATGGATAAAGTTTATTTATGGAAAATAATCTTGAAATGATGAACTGGATGCAATTAAATCACTTGCAGTGTCAATTTAGAGGGAAAGTCAAGTCAACAATACTCTTGTAGGATTTAAGAAATGCATAGACCAGAACAGGTAAGGAGGGTTTCTGCAGAATTCTTGTTAATAACTGGTTTTATATCACAAAAAGACCTTTAAAGTCACTCTTACATTTGCAGGTTTTGTTTTATTTGCCTATTTCATTTCTCGAAATGCGGTGGTTGCATTTGAACAGGTACATGGATAGGAAAGGTTTAGAGGCCAACACTGGCAAGTGGGACTAGCGTAGATGGGGCATCTTGGTGGGCATGGGCAAGTTGGGCCGAAGGGCCTGTTTGTGTGCTGTATGTCTTTACAACTCACATTCTCTATGGATTGTAAATACAAAGCTCCACATTATTAGGTAGAAACATAGAAAATAGTTGCAGTAGTAGGCCATTCAGCGCTTCGAGCCAGCACCGCCATTCAACATGATCATGGCTGATCATCCAAAATCAGTATCCCATTCCTGCCTTTTCCCCATATCCCTTGATTCATTTAGCCCTGAGAGCTAAATCGAAATCTCTCTTTAAAATATCCAATGAATTGACCTCCACTGCCTTCTGTGGCAGAGAATTCCACAGATTTACAACTCTTGGTAATTAAGATCATTTGAAGTGACTTGGCTTTGTACAAAGTGGCCGTTTAGTCTTATTCTGCCCCCAATCCCAAAATGTGGGACTCTTCTCTCTGCAGATGGCTCCTGACCCGACACATGCTCTGCCCATTCCCCTCCACAGATACCGCCCGACCCGACCCGCTGAGTTCCTCCAGCGCCTTGCTGTATTCCTTTCCCTCCACATTATTAGTGCAGCAACACGATCACTTTGCCACCACATCCGTGTTCTGGAGGCGATCTTGCTCACTGCACACAGCAAGCAGCCGCTTGCAGAGGATGTACCCGGTGAGGAGTGACAATATATAGTCAAATAGCCAGCGCTGAAGCTGCAGCCTGGAGTTGCGGACTGTAAACTCAGCGAGAGTCGACGCCTTCCTTCCCAGAGGAACAATAGGAAACGGTGCACCTGTAAAGAGGCAAGAGAGGAAGGCAGTATTCTGTGATTCTCCCCCCATTGAAGACACAAGCCGCAGCCTGTTCACTTGTCCGCTTGCCTCAAAACTCTGGGACGGTAACAATACATAGAATAAGGGTTGATAACCAAACCCTCTCCATCTCAAAACCCCCCACGCGACTGCAACAGGAATAGGAGACAGATCAGACCTGCATGTGCGCGATGGCATCTTCGTGTTTCATCTCTGCATTGTCGCCGAATAGAAAGGTGCAGTAAATGTTTTTTTTTCAAATTTAATTAATGTACCTACGAAGAAAATATTGCATATTTACACATTGCACGTCCCCGTAAAACATGCAATATATTCTGAAATGAATATTAAATTCGAATATGTCCATCCGAATTAGGTTTGGTTTATATTTGGGACAGTGTATTGAGGACACGCATGCACATTGAAATTGAGATAGTGTACAATAAAAATATAAATATTATAGGTTGTGTCAAGAGAGTCCAGAGTGTTTTATTGCCATATGTCCCAGATGGAACAATGAGATTCTTTTTCGTTGGAGCAACACAGCTGAATATGTAAACACACGTTAAATTGTTCCATATCTCAGGTGTTATATCGCGAAAGTAATTGTATCCGTGTCTTAATTTTGCTGAATCCTGGTTTAATTCAGCTGGTCCCCGCGGGGCATTACAGGTTGGAGGCAGGTACCAGCCTGTGACCGGTAGTAACCGCGGAGTATTTTGACCGGGAGTAACCCCTGCGCTGCAGCGGTTACCAAAACTGCGCTAGTGGGCGCAACAGACGCTGAGAGCTCAGTCTCAAAGCCAAACACACGACCATATCTCCTGAAAACGTCTGCACAAACTAAGTGGCATCTCCAAGTAGGTAGACAAAAATGCTGGAGAATCTCAGCGGGTGGAGGCAGCATCTATGGAGCGAAGGACATAGGCAACGACAGACTCTGAAGAAGGGTCTCGACCCGAAACGTTGCCTATTTCCTTCGCTCCATGGATGCTGCCTCATCCCGCTGAGCTTCTCCAGCATTTTTGTCTACCTTCGATTTTCCAGCATCTGCAGTTCCTTCTTAAACATAGTGGCGTCTCCAGCTGCCTTTGACCAAATCTCCGAGTATTTTTTAATCTTATATAATTGCTCTGCGTGCAATGCTTCCACCACTCCACTTGGCTGCAATAATCTAGAGCCTTTTTAGCATGCACGCAAGATAATAGTTAGGAGAGTCAAGTGTGTTTAAGTCTGATCACCTCCCCCACAGCCGACAATGGACCATTGTGGGCTCTTTGGCCATCGGTGCCAGCTCTGAATTGTTCTGCACCTTTTCATACCTCTAGATTCCCTCTTCCCTGATTCTCGGTTGTAAGAAGGGTCTGCACACGAAACGTCTCCCATTCCTTCTCTCCAGAGATGCTGCCTGTCCCGCTGAGTTACTCCAGCATTTTGTGTCTATTTTCGGTGTAAACGAGCATCTGCAGTTCCTTCCTACACAAGAATGCTTTATTGTCAGATGCCCCAAAATGGAACCATGAAATTGTTATTTACAGCAGTGTAACATATATGTAAACATAATACTCAGTAGACACCCTAATACACGTCAAAGAGAAGTTCAACATATAAAAACAAACAATATACAAGCAAAGACAAAAACAAAGCTCCACATCCCTAGTGCAATCAAGGCAGTTCACATATAGGAAGGAACTGCAGATGCTGGTTTACACCAATAGATAGACACAAATTGCTGGAGTAACTCAGCGGGTCAGGCAGCATCTCTGGAGAAAAGGAATAGGTGACGTTTTGGGTCGAGACCCTTCTTCAGACTGAGAGTCAGGGAAGAGGGAAACTAGAGGTATGAAGAGGTACAGAACAAACCAGAGTCAAAGAGCCCACAATGGTCCATTGTTGGCCGTGGAGGTGGTGTTAACGAGGGATTATGAACAGTGAAACTAGCAGAACGACTAGGGTGTGTGTGTGTGTGTAGGTGGGGGGGGGGGGGGGGAGAATGAGGGAATGCGAGGGTTACTTCAAATTAGAGAAATCAATATTCATACCACTGGATTGCGTGCTGCATATGCATAGTTCGTAGGTTGGAGTTTAGAACCATAGAACCATAGAACATAGGTGCAGGAGTAGGCCACGGCCCTTCGAGCCAGCAACACCAATCAATTTGATCATGGCTGATCATCCAGAATCAGTACCCCGTTCCTGCTTTCTCCCCATATCCCTTGATTCTGTTAGCACAAAGAGCCACATCCATCTCTCTCTTCCATACATCCAGTGAATTAACCTCCACTGCCTTCTGTGGCATTTCACAGATTCACAATGCTCTGGGTGAAAAGGTTTTCCCTCATCTCAGTCCTAAATGGCCTACCTCTTATTCTTAAACTGTCACCCCTGGTTCTGGCCTCCCCCAACATCGAGAACATTTTTCCTGCATCTTGCCTGTCCAATCCCTTAATAATTTAATGTTTCTATAAGATCCCCTCACATCCTTCTAAATTCCAAGTGAATCTAAACCCAGTTGATCATTCTTTCATAGTATGTCAGTCCCACCATCCCGGGATTTAACCTGGTGAACCTACGCTGAACTCCCTCAATAGCAAGAATGTCCTTCCTCAAACTAGGAGACCAAAGCTACACACATGACTCCAGCTGCATTCTCACCAGGGCCCTGTACAACTGCAGTAGGACCTCCTTGCTCCTACACTCAAATCCTCTTGCCATGAAGGCCAAGGACACCCAGGTCTCGTTGCACCTCCCCTTTTCCTAATCTGACACCATTCAGATAATAATCTGTCTTCTTATTCTTGCCAACAAAGTGGACAACCTCACATTTATCAACATTATACTACATCTGTCATGCATCTGTCCACTAACCCAACATATTCAAGTCACCCTGCAGCCTCCTCGCAGCTCACACTGCTAGCCAGCTCTATGTCACCTGGAAACTTGGAGATTTACGTTTAATTCCTTTATCTAAATCGTTAATATATATTGTAAATAACTGGGGACCCAGCACTGAGCCTTGTGGCACCTCACTATTCTGAAAAAGGAATTTGCTTCCTGTCTGCCAACCAGTTCTCTGTCCAAGTCAATGCCGTACCCCAAATACCATGTGCTCCAATTTTGCACACTAATCTCTTGTGTGGGACCTTGTCAAAGGCTTTTTGAAAGTGCAGATACACCACATTCGCTGGCTCTCCCTTATCCATTCCACTTGTTACATCCTCAAAAAAATCCAGAAGATTAGTCAAGCATGAGTTCCCCTTCATAAATCCATGCTGAGTTTGACCGATCCTGTCACTGCTTTCCAAATGCGCTGCTATTACATGTTTAATGATCGACTCAAGCATCTTCCCCTAACTGGTCTATAATTCCCTGTTTTCTCTCTCCCTGCTTAAAAAGTGCAGTAAAATTAGCTACCCTCCAGTCCACAGGAACTGATCCAGAGTCTATAGAACATTGGAAAATTATCACCAATGCATCCACGATTTCTGGGGCCACTTCCTTGAGTACTTTGGGATGCAGACCATCAGGTCCTGGGGATTTATTGTATCTGCCTTCAGTCCCAACAGTTTACCCAACATCATTTCCTAACTAATGTGAATTTCCTTCAGTTCCTTCCACACGCTAGATCCACGTTACCCTAGTATTTCTGGGTTTAGTTGGACTTCCTCATGTCCAATAGTCTGATGGGTGTTGGGAAGAACCTGCTCCTGAACTTGTATGTTATGGTTTCAGGCTCCTATATCTTCCCGATGGCAGGAGTGAAATGAGTGTGGCCAGGGTAGTGTGGGGCCCTGATGATGCTGGCTGCCTTTTTGAGGTCACACCTCCAATAGATCCCTTCGATGGTGGGGAGGCCAGTACCTGTGATGGACTGGGCAGTGTTTGCCACTATTCCTCTCCGAACGAGAGCAGAAGGAGGCCACCCTGCCCTTCAAGAGTGTCCCACCGTGCCTCTGATCATGGCTGATCTGCCCCAGGCCTCAATCTCTCCTCTGTGTCTCTCCCAATTCCCAGGACGTTCAGAAATGTTATCTACCTTCTGTGATTTCACCTCCAGAACCCTCCAGGATAGAGAATTAAAGATTCACCACCCTATGTGAGAAGAAATGATAATGCCTCCCAGTTAGGGGCTCTGGGGAGGATTGTAGAGCAGAGGGATCTAGGAGTGCAGCTACATAGTTCCTTGAAAGTGGCGTCACAAGTAGATAGGGTGGTCAAGACGGCTTTCAGCACATTGGCCATCAGTCAGGGTAGTGAGTAGAGAAATGGGGAAGTTTTGTTAAAGTTGACGAGACATTGATGAGACCACATTTGGAGCATTGCGTTCAGTTTTGATCACCTTGCTATAGGAAATATGTTGTTAAGGTGGAAAGGGTTCAGAGAAGATTTACGAGGATGTTGCCAAGACTTGAGGGCCAGAGCTATAAGGAATATTTTTTCACACAGAGAGTGGTGAATCTCTGGAACTCTCTGCCACAGAGGGTAGTTGAGGCCAGTTCATTGGCTATATTTAAGAGGGAGCCAGATGTGGCCCTATCTACACCTCCCGCTGCCTTAGCAGGGCAAAGAAGATCATCAAAGACAGCTCCCATCCTGCGTTTGGACTGTTCGACCTGCTGCCCTCTGGAAGGCGCTATAGGTGCATCAAATCCAGGACAAATAGACTCAGAAATAGTTGCTTTCCGAGAATTATAACTACTATTAATTCAAATTCACACATGCACTGACTTCACTGCCCAACACCCGGACTTCCATCTGTATATATGTATATATGTATGTAGCGCCGCAGAATTGTGTACCTATCCCCCCCCCCCCCCCCCCCCCCCCTTCTCCCTTCTGTTTTTTGTTTTTCTGTTTCTTGTTTTTTTGTGCTAAATTGTATGTATGCACTGAGTACGAGCAGCTTTCAGTTTCACTGTACATGTATAGTGACAATAAATGGCATATCTTATATCTTATCTTGTGGCCAAGGGGATCAGAGGGTATGGAGAGAAGGCAGGTACGGGATACTGAGTTGGATGATCAGCCATGATCATATTGAATGGCGGTGCAGGCTCGAAGGGCCGAATGGCCTACTCCTGCACCTAATTTCTATGTTTCTATGTTTCTATGAGATGTTGAGCAGGCTAGGACAGTATTCCGTGGAGCGCAGGTGGATGAGGGGGTTAGGAGGAAGAGATTGATCAGCCATGAATGAATGGCAGAGTAGACTTGATGGTCCAAATGACCTAATTCTGCTCCTATCACTTATGACCTAATGAACTTATAAAATATAGTTTGACACTTTTCCCCTTAGCAGAAGAGTCCATGCCCGGTTGTAGGAGATTCTTTTTTTTAAATATAGTAAGCACATATCATAATAAAACTGATATACATTTCATGTATATCAGTCGTACATTCATAATATTATCATAATATTGATTCTGCTTCTAGTTTAAAAAAAATATATAGATAGAGAATAAGAGAGAGGAAAAAAAGGCATGATAAAGAAGAATGGAATAATTTACTAATAATACATCATTAGAGATAGGTTCGTAAATTATAAAGTATAACTTTTCATCTAATCCTGAGCTCAGGCTTCAGTTAGGTTCCCATGCTGAACCAATCTACCCCTTCAAATATAGTTGTATGAGATTCTGAGGAGATTTGACAAATAATTTGTTTCATAAAGTGGATGGTTAAAATCTGGAATTTATTGTCTGAGGAGTTGGTGCAAACAGGTATTCTTGTAATATTTAATACGTATTTAGATGAGCCTTTGAAATGCAGTGGCCAAGTGCTGAGAAACATAGAAAATAGGTGCAGGAGGAGGCCATTCGGCCCTTCGAGCCAGCACCGCCATTCATTGTGATCATGGCTGATCGTCCCCTATCAATAACCCGTGCCTGCCTTCTCCCCATATCCCTTGACTCCACTAGCCCCTAGAGCTCTATCTAACTCTCTGAAATCCATCCAGTGATTTGGCCTCCACTGCCCTCTGTGGCAGGGAATTCCATAAATTCACAACTCTCTTGGTGAAAATGTTTTTTCTCACCTCAGTCTTAAATTACCTCCCCTTTATTCTAAGACTATGGCCCCTGGTTCTGGACTCGCCCAACAATGGGAAACATTTTCCTGCATCTAGCTTGTCCAGTCCTTTTATAATTTTATATGTTTCTATAAGATACCCCTTCATCCTTCTAAACTCCAGTGAATACAAGCCTAGTCTTTTCAATCTTTCGTCATATGACAGTCCCGCCATCCCAGGGATCAATCGCATGAACCTACGCTGCACTGCCTCAATCACAGGGAAATGGAATTAAAGTAGATTCGTATTGTCTAGCATGAATATAGTTGATGGAAGGGCCTGCTTCCACGCTGGATGACTCTTTAACATTAATCCCATCTGAAAAATAATTTATTGACTAGTTAAGGACATTGTGGGGATTATGAAAGTTACCATGTCAATTGGAGTCTTTTTCTAATCTTTCACTGAAAAATGGACCTTTGGATTGGTGTTACCCTATCCCCAAGCCAAGGTAATGAGCCATGTCTTCACATCCGTATCCAGTCCATTTATCCGAGCGGTTGGAATGGAAGAAGGGATGAGTCCTCACTGCCACCTCTTTCTCTGCAGCACATGGACAGACATACTGACGTCAGTACCTTCCCAGCACCAAAGTGTGATTCACTGCAATAACATAAATTAATGACATTAAATCATCTGCAGCGTTCTCAAATGCCTTTGGCTATTCAGGTTTCAATTTAAATAATGTATATCTGGTGAAGCCTTTTTCTTGGAACCTTACGAATGTGTTTATTATTAGCCATTATTGCACATGCTTTATTTGTATATTAGCCCAAAGTTTAGTTTTATCCACAGTTGCCTCCATTGTTGAGAATGTCACATCTGCGAACAGCATCTGATGATAGACGCAAAATGCTGGAGTGACTCAGTGGGTCAGGCAGCATCTCTGGAGAAAAGGGAATAGGTGACACTTTGACACGTCTCAATTCGAAACGTCACCTATTGCTTCTCTCCAGAGATGCTGCCTGTCCCGTTGAGTTACTCCAGTGTTTTGTATCTATCTTCGGTATAAACCAGCATCTGCAATTCCTTCCTACACACAAGCATCTGATCACTGGCTTCATTCCCTTGTCCTGCAGACTGCAAATCTATTTCTAACGTGGACCATGAAATTAAATTAATTTTTATCAATGTTATGCGTGCTGTATCAATGACGTCAAGAATCGCTTCAGTGCAGCCAACTTAACGTTAATTTGCTTCAGTTTCTTAGAATTCCTCTCCTGATGGTGGAGATTCTTTCTGGGCATTGTTCCATAGTTATAAAGATGCCTTCAACGTCTTGTTTAAGTAATCACTTCATTACGTTTATCTATGCTCTCTTTGTAATTGCAATCTCTGATTAGACTTCTACGCACTCCAATTCTCCTGCTGTATCATTCACCTTGACCACATCGTAAGATCAGAAGAAGGATACTTGCTGGCAGTTGCACGGCATGCACTCCATTTGCAATACTTCATCTGTGCCTGCAATCCGTGACCTTCATAACGTACAGACCCAGTGCAACAAGTAGCCACTCACACTTGTCCTGCACAAAGACCACCCTTCTACAAGATGAATTAATTATCTTAACACGCTTGATATTTGATGGCATTGCCATCTTTGAATCCCCCATCACCAATATCCTAGGAGCCATTCATGACATTTAAGTCAGCCTGCTACTAAGGTTCTGTGGGTATAAGAGGAGGTCTTAACGTGCTGTAGCAAGTGATTCTGGGTAAGTCACAAAGTGGATATACCTATGGAGACTGACCCAAAGCGAATATTTCAGGTTGATGACCTGAAACATTAACATTCTTCCTCCTTCCACAGTTACTGTTTGATCTGCCGAGTACTTCTGAGTTTGTCTGTTTATATTTTAGATTGTCAGCATCTTTAATGTTTTTTGCTTTTTGTTCACAAGTAATGGAACATCCCGCACTTGCCAAGGTAAATGTTGCTCTAACATTATTAAAGAAGCTCAGACCCACCCTGGACAAAGCCAGTGGTTTGATCCACCATCCTCCACCACTGGTCCGCCATAGATACACGATGTATGATCTACACAATGTGCTGCTGCAATCTTCCTAGACATCACCAACAGCTCCCAAACCTCCAGAATCTACCATCTCAAGGTTAAATGTCAATGAGAACACCGCTGCCATTCCAAGCCATTTACCATCTGAACTCACAAAATTTGTGCCTTTTGCTCTTCACCATTGGATCAAAAGCAGGAAACCCCCAACCAACACTGGGAGTACCATTGCCATCACTTTTCCAAGGACAATTAGGAATGGTCAATACACACACCATCACACCAAGGTCATCATCCTACATATCATCAGACAAAATCATGAGAGGAATAGATCGGGTAAAAACACACACAGAGTCCTTTACCCCGAGGATGGGAATCAAGAACCAAAGGACATAGGTTTAAGGTGAGGGGGGAGAGATTTAATAGGAACCTGAGGGGGCAACATTTTTACACTAAGGGTGGTGGGTATGTGGAACAAGCTGCCGGAAGAGGTAGTTGAGGCAGGTACTATTACAGTGTTTAAGAAACATAATGACAGGTGCATGGATAGGACAGGTTTAGAAGGATATAGGCCAAACACAGGCAGATGGGACTTGCATAGATGGGCATGTTGGGCGGCATGGACACGTTGAGCCAAAAGGCCTGTTTCCACAATCTATGATTATATATGGATATGAAGCACTCCTTTCAAACCCTCTTATCTTTCATAAACTCCAGCTGGTCCAAAACAATGGTACCCACATGTTGAAAAAAGACACAAAATACTTGAGGAACTCAGCTAGTTAGGCAGCATCTCTGGAAGACATGGATAGGCGACATTTCGGGTTGGGACACTTCTGCACTTGGCCTTATTCACATGCTGCCTTGGATTATGTTCCACATGTACCTTAACAGGGAGGGAATAAAAATATCCACTGACTTGGCCTTCACAGCCCTCTGTGGCAATGAGCTCCACAGATTAACTACCCTCTGACTAAAGAAGTTCTTCCACAACTCATTTCTGAAAGAGCACCCTTTGATTCTGAAGCTCTGACCTCTGGTCCTAGACTCTCCCACCAGTGGAAACATCATTTCCACACCCACTCTATCTATGCCTTTCATTATTCTGTAAGTTTCAATGAGGTCCCCCCTCAACCTTCTGAACTCCTGCAAGTTATAGGCCCAGTGCTATCAAACGCTCATTATATGCTAACCCAGATCTTCCCTTTTCCCACTCATCCCATTTATCAACATGACCCATCATTCCCATTCTTGTCAACCTTCATATTTTGCCTGGACCCCTAATTCTGCAAACCTGTAGACTCTACCTCATCGACAAATTCACCATAGCCTCTCCTTTACATCTGCATCTGGGACATTTTTGCAAGTGTCTCCTTCTCCATCAGTGGCAGTGTGTTTTGTCACCTTGACCTTGCTGCTTGGAAGAGTCTTCTTTATTTTTATAATGACGCTATCTCAAGGGCCCCAGTGAACTATTTCACAGAAGCTGAATGTCAAAAGCTTAAAGGCATTCCCACTGTGGCCAGTAAAGAACAGATGCTAACAAACACTCTGACAAGGAGTGATGGCAATTAAGAATTTGCTTAATGTGAAATATTGTCAATGGATTAGTGAATTATATTCCGCTCTCCTGAGCCTAGGAATTTCAAGCATCTCATTTTTCCCTATATTACATGATTAACACGGAAATGAACAGAGGAAGCAGCATTCCGCACACACTGGTGTACAATTTGCAAGATGGATAGCATAGGTTTGAATGCTGAAAAATCTTGATCACGTACGTGTATGAAATAGATATTTTTCTCTACTGCTCTTGCCTTCAATATTCATGTTACTGAGTAGCACCAAGTTACATTTCTCCATCAGTCATTCATCACTTCACTCAGGAGGCTTTTCTTTCAATATATCTACTAGCCTTGTTGAAATTCCATTGTACTAATAATTAAATGATAATGACCAGCAAGCCGATGCTATTTCAAGCCAACATCTGTAAACTATCTGGTGTAAACGTCTGAAGAGGGGTTTCATCCTTAAACGTCACCCATCTCCAGATATGCTTCCTGGCCCGCTGAGTTACTTCAGCACTTTGTATCTATCATCTGTAAACTATCAGGCAGATTCATACCTTCCAGTTGATGGATGTTCTGAATGGGAATCAGTGACAGGTACAAATTCGAAAAAAAAAGTTGCCTTTACCTATTCCAGGGGAAGTGAAATTAATTCCTATCTACCATGACACCTTGAGCAAGATTCATTAAACTGGTGTAAAACACAAAGTGCACAAGTAACTCAGTGGGTCAGGCAACATCTCTGGATCCATGAAACCTATCTGATCCAAAACATTGCCTATTTTAGACAACACGCCATTTGGCCCTTTAGTCATTCAATGGCGGATGATGCAAGAGTAGGTCAGTAGGCCATTCGGCCCTTTGAGCCTGCACCGCCATTCAATGTGATCATGGATGATCATCCAACTCAGTATCCCGTACCTGCCTTCTCTCCATACCCCCTGATCCCCTTAGCCACAAGGGCCACATCTAACTCCCTCTTAAATATAGCCAATGAACTGGCCTCAACTACCCTCTGTGGCAGAGAGTTCCAGAGATTCACCACTCTCTGTGTGAAAAAAGTTCTTCTCATCTCAGTTTTAAAGGATTTCCCCCTCTTGAAAGCATACAATGGGAACCGTTACTTTTAAGAGCTCTCCATCCAGGGAACCTGCCTCCACCGCCCTCTGAGGCAGAGAATTCCACAGAATCACCACTCTCTGTGACAAAAAGTGTTTCCTCGTCTCTGTTCTAAATGGCTTACTCCTTATTCTTAATGGCTTACTCCTTATTCTTCTGCTCGACAGAGATGCTGCCTGATCCACTAAGTTACTCCAGCACTTTGTGTTCTACGCAAGATTCCAGCATCTGCAGTTCCTTGGATAGATACAAATTGCTGAAGCAACTCAGCGGGTCAGGTAGCATCTCTGGGAAAAAAGGAATAGGTGACGTTTCAGATGGAGACATTTCTTCAGACAGAGTCAGCGGAGAGGGATACCGTATATGAAGACGTAAGTGCCTTATGTTTCTATTCACCTGGTTCTGACTGCAGAATATAGATTCAGATAAAATGGGAATGTAAATTACATTTGAACGATATGATCATTAAAATATTAAGTTACAAATCTCTGTGTAGAGAATATTGCACACAAAACAAAAGTGGTGCTGAAATGCAATAGCTTGATGGGCTCTGGTTTTAGACGGCCTCTCAGTAAAGCATGGTTCAGGTGCTCTGTGTGCTACAGTGAATGGAACTCCAAGTGGTGGTGAAATTACTATTAATTCCTCTCATTAATCAGTCAACAAATGAGCTGATTTTATTAATTTCTTTGTTACTTTAAAGAAGGCAACACAGCCCAAACAACAAATGAAATATTTCACGACCCATTTGGCCGTTGCTCTTCTATGAAGAAATGATGATTAAAGTATATCCAAAAGATTTATTTCCGGTGTACAAAATAATGATGAAGATATTGTTATGCCTAATCTACCATGAAACGTTAGTTATATTGAGTATAAATAATCAGGAAATGTGGGCTTCTCTGCTGTCCATATGACATATAAACCAAAATATTATCATTTATAAAGTATTATTATTTTGATATCTGGACAATATTCTTTCAATCCATCATAAACATTGTGATTTTTGTCTTTATTGTATATGGAGTCTTGCTGTGTGCTAATTGGCAAACTTTGAAATCTCTGTAGTCTAAATTAGGAAACTCTATGTAAGATAACTTCTGTTAGATAAAAAGTTAAGGTCTCTTGTATTCACCTTTTTTAAAGTAGTGAGTAGTCAACTAGCTCTTCAGGGTGAGCTAGCTGACGGGATGGAGAATTGACTTCCTGGAAGAAAGTAGAGTGTAATCTACACACAGAGAGTGGTGAATCTCTGGAATTTTCTGCCACAGAAGATAGTTGAGGCCAGTTCATTGGCTATATTTAAGAGGGAGTTAGATGTGGCCCTTGTGGCTAAAGGGATCAGGGGGTATGGAGAGAAGGCAGGTATAGGATACTGAGTTGGATGATCAGTCATGATCATATTGAATGGCGGTGCAGGCTCGAAGGGCCGAATGGCCTACTCTTGCACCTATTTTCTATGTTTCTATGTAATGGTGGAAGGTTGTATTTCAGACTGGAGGTCTGTGACATGTGGTCTGTAGAAGGGTCTTGATTCTCCACCCAAAACATCACCTATCCATGCTCTCCAAGCATGCTGCTTTACCCGCGTAGATACTCCAGCATTCTGTGTCTTTCCTTAGTGAACCAGCATCTGTAGTTCCTTGTTTCTACTAAGTGACACTATGTCCCTGGTGTGGGGCTAGAGGGCATGATGTTAAAATGGTGCGGAAGCCATGCAGAGTTGAAGTCAAGTTAAGGAGAGTGGAGACTGAAACTATCTCCCAATTATTTGCTGAGGTTCAGTCAATGGAAAATTTCAAATGGGAACTGATTGGGTTTTATTTTGGGTGAAGTTACGAAAATAAGATGGTGGATGATGTTAGAAGGCAGGGCAGGTTTGGCTTGGTAAATGTTAGCATACATGGGTATGCTTTAGTGAGGGAATAGCTTTCTCATGTTGAGCATGACCAGATCTCAGAATGTAAAGCTAGACTGGCAAGTTTACTCAGCGGCCCCAAGATGCCTAGTGAGGGAAATTAAGCCAACGAAGGATTTTTTTTCTAGGATTGGATTGAAATGAAATACAGAACGAGAATGCCCAGAAATATAAATATTCTGCCTTTTGTGATTCCACACATGCATGCAGTCATAGTCATAGAGTCATAGAGTGATACAGTGTGGAAACAGACCCTTCAGCCCAACTTGCCCACACTGACCAACATGTCCCACCTACACTAGTCCCACCTGCCTGCTCTTGTTCCAGATCCCTCAAAATCTTGTCCTATCCATGTACCTGTCTAACTGTCTGGCAACTTGTTCCATACACCCACCACCCTTTGTGTGAAAAAGTTACCCCTCAAATTCCTACTAAATCTTTTCCCCTTCACCTTGAACTTATGTCCTAGATTCCCCATCTCTGGGCAAGAGACTCTGTGCATCTACCCGATCTATTCCTCTCATGACTTTATACACCTATAAGATCACTCCTCATCTTCCTGCACTCCATGGAGTAGAGACCCAGCCTACTCAACCTCTCCCTATAGCTCACACTCTCTAGTCCTGGCAACATCCTCGTAAATTGTCTCTGAACCCTTTCAAGCTTGACAATATCTTTCCTATAATATGGTGCCCAGAACTGAACACAATATTCTAAATGCGGTCTCACCAGCGTATTATACAACTGCAACATGATCTGCCAACTTCTGTACTCTATACATTGACTGATGAAGGCCAATGTGCCAAAAGCCTTTTTGACCACCTTAGCTGCCTGCGACTCGTATTTTAATGGTATGAAGGAAGTATGTGTGCATTTGTCTGTAAACTCTGCTTGCCAAACATCAACCCTAACCCACACCCTCTCCCCAATCATCAATACATGCCCTTGGATGGAGTTTGAATTGAGGACGCTTTGCTCCTCATCAAATCCACCTGACCTGACAGAGTTTGGTACTGATCCTGGATTAACCTGAATTAAGCTTCATCCCCCAACAAAGATACAATCTCCATTAATGTCACTTTAACGAATAAAACTGGCCAAGGGTGATTCTTACAAAACTAAGAAACGGATGTTTCCGTGAGGAAGTGCACAGAGAGAGAGATAAGCAGATCCATCCCTTCTCAGATGGTTTTTATTGAATGGCATAAAATAGTCTGAAACAAGCTGTTGGTTTCCAATGATCTAAATTGATTACCAGAGGAGAAACAACAAACACTTTCATTGTAAGTTGTGGAGTAATGATAAAGAGCAAATTATCTTGAAGAAGTATCGTGCTGCATTTTAAATGGCTAGGTATAGGGACTTACTCAATCTCCATGTTATTGAAAATGACCATTTATCAACTAAGTGTCACATGCAGGTAGAAAGGGGGAAACACATCACACAAGTAAGTGTGGACCTCATGAAGACCAGGAACTGAAGAAACATTGACGATCTTGAGATTATAAATAAATACTGTATAGTCACTTCATTTAATTATGCAATAATTGACCATTTGCATCGAGTTAATCAAGACGTTTTAAATTCATCCAAATAATTCATCTTAAATTTGGCCAATGCACACTGCCGTTGGTGAAATATAACCATGTTTTAAATTCATGAGATAATGCAATATTTATAACTAATCTATATTTAAACTCAGTCAGTTCCTTTTTGACAGCCCATTTTTCGCTGTTAATCAGTGCAAGGGTTTGATAGAAGGGGAGAAGTTTAGCTTTGTTATTGTCACATACTAAGATGCAGTTACAATCTTGGTTTTGCACGCTTTCCAATCAGATAATGCTATACACAAATACATTCTTGTCAAGCATAAGTATATTAGGTAGAACAAAGTGGAAGACACAGTGGACGGAGTCAAAGAGTCACGCAGCGTACAAAAGGGCCCAACTTGCCCAGCTGACCAACATGCCCCATCTACACTAGTCCCACCTGCCTGCATTTGCCCCATATCCTTCTTAACCTATCCTATCCATGTAGCTGTCCAAATGTGTTTTTAACATTGTGACACAACCATTCTCCACTATCTCGTTCCATTTACCTACCTTCCTTTGTGTCAAAAAAGTTGCCCTCGGGTTCCTGTTAAATCTTTCCCCCCCCCCACCTCACCTTAAACTGTGACCTCTGGTTCTTGATTCCCCTGCTCAATGTAAAAGATGGTGCATTTACCCAGTCTATTCCTCTCATGATCTCATGCAAGTCCATCACATCACCTTTCATCCTCCTGCGCTCCAAGGAATAAAGTCCTAGCCTGCTCAACCTCTCCCTATATCTAGTGTAGGAAGGAACTGCAGATGATGGTTTAAACCAAAGACTCAAAAAGCTGGAGTAACTCAGTGGGTCAGACAACATTTCTGGGGAAAAGGGATAGGTGACATTTCGGAGAGACCCTTCTTCAGACTGAGAGTCAGGGGAAAGGGAAAGAATCACAGTCTGAAGAAGGGTCTCGACCCAAAACGTCACCTATCCCTTTGCTCCAGAGATGCTGGCTGATCCGCTGAGTTCCTCCAACTTTTTTAGTCTATCTCTCCCTATATCAGTGTGAAAAATATACTTGTAGATGCGCTGGGACGCATCCTCAGTGATGTGACCTGGGGTCATCGGGTGTTTCGGCATCAGACACCCTCACCCAGGCGACCCAGCCGAGGTTGATCAGGCCCCGACTTGCGTCCTAGCAGCAACCGCCCACGGATCAGCCATCTTAGTAACCACTCTGCAGGGGTTGGGAGATTCTAGTGCGTGGAGGGACTGGGCTCTGTGGGGTGAGTCCTGGCCGGGCTCCTACTGCGTCTCACCAGGTTCAAGGCCTGTGCGCTGCACCTCCTTCTCCTTCTCCAAGCATTTCATTCTCGCCTGATGGATATTTAGGCCACGGTGGTTCATTAGGTCTTTCCGTAGCTTTATTTCTCACGAAAGACACAGACTGGGGAGCTAACCCAGCCTGTCCCGGGTGCCGTCTTTCCATGCCGTCAACTGTCTCTCCAGTAGTCAACATCATTGGAGAAATAGTGATAGATTCACAGATAGATAATATCTTTTAAAGAATGGTGCGATTGTAACAGGTGATGGGCAATCCTTCTCTGGAAAGCGCAGTCGCCGTTGCCATCTTGCAATGAAGTGGTTTGAGGAGCGAAAGGAACGTGCGGAAAGAACAAGTAAAAAAAGTAATGCCGTCGGATGTTGAGTTGTGTTTATACCTCCTTTACTTAGTTACTAACATGATGATTTCAGTGAAGTTAGCATTGTGCAATCTCTACCAGCATCTGAGTGTTATTTCAGCTTCAAGCTAATGGATTGCTTTTGTTGGGATGTACCATCGTGCATTCGATAATGTACACAGCTCCATCTGCTCTGAATGATTCAAGATTCAAAGTAAACAGAAGCCATGGGCACATTCTGAGCACTGTAGCTTCAAGCAGTCATCAAGAAAGTGGATCCGTTGGTCAATTAGCTTTTGGTGGTTCTATGTAGGCATATCCATGTACACATCATAGTAAATGCACTCAATTATTTTTTTTTTAGTCCAGTTTATTGTCATGTGCACCAAGTTACAGTGAAAGGTTTTTTTTGTTGCATGCCATCCAGTCAGCGGAAAGACTATACATCATTACAATCAAGCCGCCCACAATGTATGGACACAGGATAAAGGGAATGACGTTTAGTGCAAGATAAATTCCAGAAAGGTCAGATTAAAGATAGTCCGAGAGTCTCCTATGAGATAGATAGTAGCTCAGGACTACTGTCTAGTTGGTGATAGGATGGCTCAGTTGCCAGTCACCAGCTGGGAAGAAACTGACCCTGAATCTGGAGTGATGCTTTTTCACACTTCTGTACCTCTTGGCTGATGGGAGAGGGGAGAAGGGGAAGTGTCTGGGGTAAGATTCTGTCTGAAGCACATTGAACAATTTAAAACATGGTAATATGTAATGTCATATTTCACAAGTATAAACTTTCTTTCCTGAACAAAGGATTTTCACGTGTCATTTTTGGATTTTAAGCAAATGTTCTTTTCATCAGTTTCTTGAAGAGATACCATGACTATAGTTTTCCTGTCTTTATTGGGACAGGGCTGTTTCCATAGCAATCCCTCCGTCACACAGTGCAATAAGGATGTGACATCTTGATGATGGCAACATCCATGGAGATCTAATCCCAGGAGACCCCAACAGAAATTCCTAGCAACTAGATTTCCTGCCATTATGCCACACTAATTGGAATTACAGTCTTGTTCAATGCAGCCTCTCCAACGTCACTACTGGAAGGAGAACATTGAATGGAATTACAGGCCCAAGAGACTAAATAGATCTTTATTCCAATTTTAAACTTGGAGTATATTGGTATTGGATTACTATTATGGTTTGTATCAGAATGGAGGTGACAGCTGCAATGGGCCTTTGTGGCCAGCTGTAAATGGCACCTCTTGTATATAGACTCAATGGGCTGTTCTGTTTACTCTGGTCAAATGGAAGGCTGTGCTCATGTGTCTTGCTGAGTTGATTGCAAGAAAAGTATTTCACTATACCTGGGTACATGTGACAATAAAGAAACCATTGATTGAACCATTGAGATGTGGGTTTTCATTTCATCAGTACATTTGACAACAATGAACCAATGCCAATACCAATATTCCAGGCAAAATGTTGCGAGCACCATCCACCATCGTATTGATATTTTTCAATTTCTCTGAAGCTTTTGACCATCAATGCAGGAGGGCAGTGGAGCATTCGCCTCAAATTTGGCTGGCTACAGAAATTAGTCTCCGACTTACATTTACTTTATGACGACATGCAAGACATGACCCTGATCAATGTATTCACAATAGAAACATAGAAACATAGAAATTAGGTGCAGGAGTAGGCCATTCGGCCCTTCGAGCCTGCACCGCCATTCAATATGATCATGGCTGATCATCCAACTCAGTATCCTGTACCTGCCTTCTCTCCATACCCCCCTGATCCCTTTAGCCACAAGGGCCACATCTAACTCCCTCTTAAATATAGCCAATGAACTGGCCTCAACTACCCTCTGTGGCAGAGAGTTCCAGAGATTCACCACTCTCTGTGTGAAAAAAGTTCTTCTCATCTCGGTTTTAAAGGATTTCCCCCCCTTATCCTTAAGCTGTGACCCCTTGTCCTGGACTTCCCTAACATCGGGAACAATCTTCCTGCATCTAGCCTGTCCAACCCCTTAAGAATTTTGTAAGTTTCTATAAGATCGCATTGAAACTGGAATTAAACAAGCACCTGTAATTATTCAAATATGTTTCAAATCTTTCTGACTGCTATGTGGCAACTCGCCTCCAGTACGCTTCCCACTGGAGTGGAGCGAACCTACAGGACTAGTGGGAATGTGGTCAAATGCTCCACAATCAAGGTCTTCCAATCCCAGCAGATGGACCACAAAATGCTGGAGCAACTCAGCGGGACAGGCAGCATCTCTGGAGAGAAGGAATGGGTGACGTTTTGAGACCCTTCAAAGTGAAGAAGGGTCTCGACCCAAAACATCATCCATTCCTTTACTTCAGAGATGCTGCCTGTCCCGCTGAGTTACTCCAGCATTTTGTGTTTATCTTCAGCTTAAATCAGAAGCTGCAGTTCCTTCTAACTCATCCCATCCCACCCTCAGTGTGAGCCGCTGACAATTCTTACATGCGCATAATTTCGGAGGGTGAACTCCATACCATTGCTGGCTCATTCATTTACGAATAAGAGAGGATGGGTCTAACACCTAACAACTACCCAGCCCGTGCCCAGTATACAGTGCTGTTATCTGACAATGAATGTCCCCAGCAACACTGTCCCAGTTTCCTCCCACATCCCAAAGACATGTGGGTTTGTAGGTAATTAGCCTCTGTAAAATGGTGTTTAGGGGGTGGGGGATAAACTGTGACGTCAGAACTAGTGTGGACAGCTGATTGATGGCTGGCATGGACTTGGTGGACCGAAGGGCCTGTTTTATGCTACATCTTTTCATCAATCAAAAAAAACATTGCTGAAATAAGGTGGAGGTAGGGTGAGTAGGGGGAGGTAAGCTGGAGTGAAGAGTCCATTAAAAAAAGCTGAAATATAAACAGAAAAAGGTGGGGAAAGTCAGCAGGTCAGGCAGCATCTGTGGTGAGAAGGTTCAGGTTCAGGATCTTTCACGGAGTTGAGTAAAAAAGAGCCTAGGTACCAGAGAAGCAAGGAGGGGAAAATTGTATGTGTCGGCAGGAACTGCAGATGCTGGTTTAAACCGTAGACACAAGGCACTCAGCGGGTCAGGCAGCATCTCTGGAGAAAAGGGATGGGTGACGTTTCGGGTCGAAACCCTTCTTCACACTGAAAGTCTGATTAATGCCAGTCTGAAGGGTCTCCACCCGAAACTTTACTCCCGAGATGCTGTCTGACCCTCTGAGTTACTCCAGCATTTTGTGTCTACCTTCGAGGAAAATTATATGTCAATCCTTGCAAATGTTTCCATGATCAGCGCAGGTGGGTCCCACCATTGGAACACAAAATACTGTGCATTGGTTTTCCTTCATCTGAAGCGCGAAGCTCTTTAGGCCAGTTTGGAGGGGAGGGAGCATTTGTTGATGCCCAAGACGGGAAGACATCGGTGCAGGTGCCTTCCCTTCAGAAGTGAGTCCAGCCTCCTTGAAATAACATCACCGCAACTGGGCGACTCTCCTGCGCCTCGACCAAGCTTGCCGGCTGTGGCAATACAATGAACAAAGAGCTCTCAAAGTCGCCCAACGAATCTGTACATTGGTGTCTTAATTTGGAGCAGTTGGCGACGTGTTTTAAGAATGTAAGGTATACATAAACAAAAAGATTGCAACCACTAGGAATTCTTCCCGCGGGATCATCAGCGATTTAATTGGGATTATTGATTTTTTTTTTTTGAAACCATGGTTTAAACAAGGAAGGATTAGAGCTGCTTTTCCGATTAGACGCTGGAGTAGAGAGGGCGTGTGTGTGTGTGCGTGCTGTAAGCGGAATAATCGGAGCTGCAACTCTATGGGGTGGGTTAGAGGGGATCGACTGTAGGGTCCCGAGCGACGTTGTAATCTACACACCGCATTAACACAGAGGTATGGAGCGCCTGCTGTAATCTTTTGAGTAGATACTAGCTTTTAAATTATATCATGGTTATTTTTTTCCTTTGCCAAATTAGTTTCTCAGTGACGGCAGAGCATATAATTCGCACCGATATCATTTCGGAACAGTTTTACGCCCAGTTTTGTGCATGTGAAATATTTGCTATTTGATTTGATTTTGACGGCGGTCTCGGCTGGCTTCTACAGTTACCCCGTCCTCCCTCCCCCTCCTCTCTTCTCTAGTTGCACATCATTCATTCCCAAAGACATCCGCGGTCTATTCTCCTCCGCCTATCTCCCTTTTTAACGCGAGCGAATATTATCACCGGCTGGATCCTGTCCGCTAGAACAACCCTTATCTCCAGAGGTTGGTCGCAGAAGCGACATGGACCCCAACTCCCTTGGATTATGTATGCCCTGGAGTTGGCAACATGCGCTTTGAGACCATGATAACACTCTCACGCCAAATGTTAAACGGCCCCAGTTACAGTGCAGCAGCCTTGTTGCTATTTTGCAATGGTTAGGGTAGAAGCTTTGAACGGTGAAATATAATTCTTGAGATTTATTATTGTGCCGCGGTCTCTCGCTGATGGTTTTGCCTTCCTGCAGTAAGTAGCGAGTTCTCGGCAGGCACGCGGCCGATTAATAATTCAGAGGTCTGCTTTAATCAATACACTTAAGAGTTGATCTCCTGCTTCCTGCCACCGTCTTAAGTGCCCACCCAACTCCTAGAGTCGACGGAGCGGAGAGACTCAGTAGGTCAACGTTGAAAGAGGTATGGGCTTCAGAGAATGATGGTTTGGAAAGTCATGTATCCACCTAGGCTTTTGCAGCTCCTTTGAGTCTTGTTTGATGCCAGCTGGTCCAGCGGAGCAATGTGTGCAATTCATGGGTGATATCGATAGATTAGATGGGTCCTTGCTCAGGTTCTGCTTTGTTGACTTCACCCGTGTCCATGGAGGGTTTTCAGTGTCAATGGGGAGTGTAGGATACTGGCACCCTACCCTTTTATCACGTTTGAAAGGGATCGTGAACATAAGGCAGGATTGGTTAGGGTTTCTGTTCCATGACTTGCGACCCCCCCAACTTTTGAAGAAGTGGTGAATCTGTGGAATGCTTTAAGAAGGCTGTGGACGCCAAGTCAGTGGATATTTTTAAGGCAGAGATTAAAATAGATATATTCTTGATTAGTGCAGGTGTCAGAGGTTATGGGGAGAAGGCAGGAAATGGGGTTATGAGGTAGAGATAGATCTCGAATGGCAGAGTAGGCTTGATGGGCCGAATGGCCTAATTCTATCCTATCCCTTATGACCTTATGATTTCAGTGGTCACAGTGTAAGTCTAATGAAGCCCATTGGGATGAACTGCAAGACAACAATTAATGACCATTGTCATTTTCTACAGCAGAGGAACCAGCTTTAGGGTAATTGAGTGAATCAAAACAATAAACACTTGTGTAAGGAAATACAGGGGAATCTGGAAGGGGCAGAACACGTTTGGAATGTTTCCTGGGAGGCAAAGAGTTTCCAGTGGCTGTGGTGGTAATTATGCCTCGATCAATATTATCTTCTGCTAACAGTCTGCTTGGCGCCAGGAATGGTTCTTTATGATGATAGTGAAGGCAATTATCATCTTCCATTGAACAATAGTTTTCACTGGGCTCTCTGTTGGAGAAAATAAATATTATATTTCAAGAATGTTCTCTTTATTTTTACTTCTTCGCTGTTTTCAGCATTTACTTGCTAGTACATTGTCAATTTGTTTTCAAGAGAGTGTTAGGTTTAGCTCTTAGGGTTAAAGAAATTAAGGGATATGGGTAAAAAGCAGGAACAGGGGTTACTGATTTGAGATGATCAGCCATGATCATATTGAATGGCGGTGCTGGCCCATAGGGCCGAATGGTCTACTCATGCACCTGTATTTCCCTTTCCCATAGGTGGGACAGAGCTGTAGATTGCATGTAGACTGAATCTCCACCCAATCAATCCCTATTGTGTAGTGATTAGGCCGGGAGCACGCCACCATTTGGAGCAAGATTCATGCAGCATTTCCTTTGTTAGTTTGGGTTGCCTATATCTTTAGAAAAATCTCAAATTCAATATTTTAAATGCCAACAATTCATAACCTGATGAGCTAATAACACAAAGCATTTCTGACGTTGTTCTAATTCTCAAAGTTCAAGAGAAAAGCAGAAAAGGTATTCAGAAGGTGGCCTAGGTTTCATTGTAAAATATCTTATTACGAGTTAATGTAAAGGGGCCGAATGCAGTGAAGAAACCCGTTTGCAATTACAGACAAGCTTGGTGAGAGCCCACTTGGGGCACTGTGTACGGATCTGATCTGTCTCCCTAAGGAAGGAAAAGCTTGCGATAGAGGAAGGTGCATTAAAGTTCCACCTGTTATCCTTGTGAAGAGAGTTTTGTCCATAGAGGAAATAGGGCACAGGCTTTCGAGAAAAATAAGAAGCAATATTGCTATAGAATCCGTACAAGGTTTGACAGGACGGATGCATGGATGGTGCTCCCCACTGATGGGACATCTGGAACCAGGGGTCAAAATCACAAAGGATGATGTTCTGAGATGAGAAGAAATGTCTTGGTCTGGATTGTAATGAATATTTGGAAGGCTGTGGAGGGCTAGTGCTGAGTACACTTAACACAGAGATCAATAGGTTTTTAGATATTAAGCTGATCAAAGAATATGGAGTTAGTGCAGGAAAATGCACTTAAGTGAAATATTGGCACAATCATATTGAAGGGCGGAGTAGTCGAGAATTACTTTTTTTGTTGTTATATTCCAATGTAACACAAAAGGTAAATGTACTAGCAAATACATTACTCTTTGTAGGAGTGCACGTATTTAGTTTAATTAATATTTTTGGTTAGTTGTTAGTTGTGAAATTACTAACAGAAAATAGTTGAAGCTGGATCATTAAATACATTCAAGAAGTTTGATGTAGTTCATAAAACTTGAGGGATCGAGGTACATGCGAAGAAAGCTCGAAAAGAGTACTAAATATGGATGATCAGCCATGATCATACTGAATATGCAGAGCATGACTTCTGTTCCTATATTCTATGTGTTCCATTCCTTTCTGCCTGATGCGTTCAAAAAATCCAGGTGACTTAACTATCGACAAACAATACAACTTAATTCCACCTATAAAGAAAGGTCTGAAGAAATTTGCTTTGCACAGCCTTTGTGGCGTCAACTAAAACAAACTCAGAACCATTCACAGCACTTAGTTTCCATCAGCTTACGCCAACAGTGGGTTATGGAAATTAGGGATATTTAAGTTTTAGCAAAGGGAAGCAACATATTATCAGTCTGACTTCTGCTCATCCAATAATTCTGGGTGTCAGGAAGTGTCCTGTATCTGAACATTGGTGAGATGAAATCACTATCTTCAATCACTGCTGCAAATTCAGCTTCCTGGCCACATCCATCTTCTTGGCAATTATCTGCGTCTGCGACAAATGTTCTTGTTCGAACAGTGCTGGCAGCGTCGAGAATCATTCTGTAGTATCATTGGTGTTCTATCTTCTTGACTTGAGGAAGCTGTTACTTCTGGACTAGTTTCAGTAGGACCTTGTGTCATCGCTTCCTCAATCTCCACTGTATCAGCTTTTGAAATACAATGATGAAGGGAATCAAGAGCTGGTGCTGAAGGGTACCAGCCATGGTCTTATCTCATGGCAGAGTAGGCACGAGGGGTCTAAGATTGATCCGACTTCTATTTTGTATGTTTATCATCACATAACACATTAATACTCCCCTGTGTGTCCTTGTTAGACTTGGGCGAGTAATGTGTACACTTGTAAAGGTTCACTTGGTATTTTTACACCATAACTTTGCACTGTATGTTTTAGCAATCTCTCCAACATTCCATTTCTGAAGGTTATATTTGAGACGTGGCATTAACACAAGTCTCTCCCGCTTCTCACCATGCCTTGTGTCATAATATTCTTTTGTCTCAACTGCCTCTCTTCCACACTCCCCTCAAGGTGTAAGAATCATGTTCTGAACATTGTTATATTAGGAACTTGGTAGAAGTACAGCCCGCCATGGAAGGTGGGATTATTTTCTAATTTAGCTCGTGCTAGCTCTTTGTTACATTGTTGAAAGGTCTGAAGAAATATGCTTTGCACAGCCTTTGTGGTAAAAAACAAATACAAACTCAGAACCTTTAACAGCTCTTGTTTTACATCAACTTACGCCAAAAGTGGGTTATTTAATTGAAGGATATTTAATTTTTAGCAAAGGGAGTCAACATATTATCAGTCTGACTTCTGTTGTTGGGTCTGAAGAAATATGCTTTGCACCTTTGTGGTGAAAAACAATTTGGGGATTCTTAGAATGCTTCCTTTACGAGGAAATGATTAAATATTCTCCAGTTGCTTTAACTGCTAGTTATATCTCCCCAGTGTCTTCCTAAAGGGAAGTGTTTAGTGGTCTTTGGGGAAGATACTGCCTGTGGTTCATTCCTCTCCAAGATACTCATCATTCGATTGATGTGTATCTTTTGGAGCTTTTAGGAGGCTATCTCAGGATACGATCAAGACTGAACAGTGTTTAACCTGAAGTTTCTGAGGAGGAATAGAAACCTGAAAGATAAGACCTTTTCGGAGCCTTGGGACCGAGGTAGAGATGAGTTTCATGCGAATAAATACACAACTTGTCGAGAGAAACAAAGAAATGCATAGAGACTTTTACCCAAGGTATGGGAATCAAAACAAGAGGACAAATGTTTAAGAAGAAAGCGGCAAGATTTAATACAAACATAAGGGACAACCTTTTCACTCAGAGGTGGCGGGTATATAAAAGGGTCAAACAGAGGCAGCAGTTGAAGCAGGTACTATAACAGCATTTAAATGACATTTGGCCAGGTACAAGCATAGGAAAAGTTTAGAGGGATTCGGGTCAAACACGGGCAAATGGGACTATCTTAGATAAGGCATCTAGTTCGGCATGGACAAGTTGGGCCGGGGCCCTTTTCAGTGCTGAATCACTATGACACTATGACTCCATAACTTGTTGAAATATTTAGAGATAGATACAAAATACTGGAGTAACTCAGTGGGACAGGCAGCATCTCTGGATAGAAGGAATGGGTGACCTTTCGGGTCGAGACCCTTCTTCAGATTCAATATTGACTCGGACTTGAAATATTGCCTGAACATTCATGAAGGAAAGATGGTCACATTGGCACACAGGTTAGGACAAAGCACAAATGACAAATGGTGAATGTGGAGAAATTGGTCTTTGTTCCTTTGAGCTGTATCTGTCATCCGCCAGATAGTTTGAAGTCAGCTGGACCACTGACTGGAAACATGGGAGTGGGTGCATTGGGAGCTGTTAATCTCTCATGGTCATTGTAACACATCTTCAAGTTATGGGCGGCACAGTGGCGCAGCGGTAGAGTTGCTGCCTTACAACGCCAGAGACCTGGGTTTGATTCTGACTGCGGATCTGTACGCAGTTTGTACATTCCCCCTGTGACCTGCGTGGATTTTCTCCGGGATCTCCAGTTTCGTCCCACACTCCAAAGACGCACAAGTTTGTAGGTTCATTGGCTTGGTATTAATGTAAATTGTCCCCAGTGTGTGTAGGATAGTGTTTGTCTATGGGGTGATCGCTGGTCGGCGCAGACACAGTGGGCCAATAGGCCTGTTTCCGTGCTGCCTCTAAACTAAAACTAACCCTTAATGCACGTCTAAGTATGCCTATAGAATCATTTTTGAAACATCTCGTTTGGAAGATGCATCTCATGATTTGCCTTGTTCTTTTGATTTGGGATTTTTATTTATTGAAAAATATTACATTTACATGGTAGAAATAAGCACACTGTTGATTCATTAGCTCTATTGGGTGTTCACCAACCCAGAACATTGTAAATTACTTGGCATTATCTTCAATAGTATGTGACCGTGGTACCTACTCACAGATACTGTTAAGTGGCAAATATTCTTCTGACCGTTTGTTGCGTTAAACTCCATCCTTCAGAACAATCTTGCAGTCAACATGAAGAACATAATGTATTTGTGTTTCTAGGAGATGCAAACATCGCAATAATAGTGTGAATAAAGTGGTGAGATGCTAATCGTCGGTTTCATTTCTCATTTTCTATGATTAATACGCTTTCAGCTCATTAGACAATAGACACATTTTCACCCTGTAGCTCTTACAAAACACATAAAGGTCTGGCAAAATCAAGGTGACTTTTACATGTTGCAAATGTAACATTTCCTTTGTTTGGTCTGTATTCTATAACCAATGACTGAGAAACAAAAGCTTGAAGTTCTGTTCATCACGTCTGTCAAAATATTTCACACACACTGCAGTGATTGTTACGTGACGCAAATAATACATTTTAATGTTAGTTTCTTTGCTCATTATTCCTTTTGCATCTCTTACGTGGTGTGTTGCTCCCCAGCTCAGAGCGTGGCCAGGGATCCTCGCTGCTTGAAGGGTTTATTTGTTCCTGTTGAACCCCATGAGGCGTGAGATGGACGTGATGGCTGTGATGAGTAACTTGCCATGTGGACACACTGCATGGGTATCACACTGTGGCAATAGATAACACGTTGTAAACTCATTGGCAGTTAAGCCGTGTCACCGGAGATGTGTTATGGGCCGCAACTCCAAATTTATTTTTATTGCACAATTTCACCAACATCATATTCTCACTTGTTGAGTATTTCTGTGCACTAAATCACTAAAGGATCTATGGGTAGTTTGCTCTCAAAGTGTGGTGTGTAACATGGCAACCATTTATAATGGTGAATTTGTGAAGATATATATGATCATGGCATAAAGCAGAATTAGGCCATTCGGCCCATCGAGCCTGCAGTGACATTCTATCATGGCTGATCTATTTTTCCCTCTTGCCCCATTCTCCTGCCTTCTCCATTAACCCCTGATGCCTCTACTAATCAAGAACCGATCAATATCCTTTTCGAACAGCCGTCAATGGCAATGAGTTCCACTAATTCATCATGATCTGGTTAAAGAAATTCCTCCTCATCTCCATTCTAAAGGTACATCCTTTTACTCAGAGGCCGTGTCCATTGATCCTAGAATCTCCCAATATTGGAAACCTTCTCTCCACATCCACTCTTATTTAGGCCTTTCAGTAGGTTTCAATGAAATTCCCCCTCATCCCTCTAAATTCCAGCGAGTGGAGGCCTAGACTCCTCTGGACCCTCTTCAATGCCAAGCACTTCCTTCATCAGATATGGGGCCAGAAACTGCTCACAATATGAAGTACTGACAACCTTTTCCTTGATGCATAGTTTCCATCTTTCCAGTGACTCGAGAAGGAAGACTTACAATTCCATGTCCATCATGTGTTAACATAGATGCAATGCAGTTATTGTTATTTGCCAAAAATATTGTAATATTTTAGTTTGCTTTCCATAACCTTGTGAGTCTGCTGAACAGTTCCAGAGGGTTAGGAGAGAACCAGATCATAATACTTAACAGATACAAAAAGCTGGAGTAACTCAGCGGGACAGGCAGCATCTTTGGAGAGAAGTAATGGGTGATGATTCGGGTTGAGACCCTTCTTCAGACTCAACCGAAGATAGACTCAAAAAGCTGGAGTAACTCAGCAGGACAGGCAGCATCTCTGGAGAGAAGTAATGGGTGATGATTCGGGTTGAGACCCTTCTTCAGACTCAACCGAAGATAGACTCAAAAAGCTGGAGTAACTCAGCAGGACAGGCAGCATCTCTGGAGAGAAGGAATGGGTGATGTTTCGGGTTGAGACCCTTCTTCAGACAATATGCTCATTGATTCAAAGACAATTCTGCAACATTTCTTCGTATATCTCAGACTGCAGTGAAAACAAAAATTGCAGCATCATTTTTTTTAACAGGGGAAGTTTGCCTCAACAGAATATTTTCTCAAAAGGCATATATCTTATAAATATTGTATTTCCTCCACACTGACGGAGATGGCCAATGGTGATTTTGGTTGTCACTGCAGCATTGACGGTTTTTTAATGGCATCTGCAGATTTGGCTCAGTTGACAGGAGCCCTCTTCACACAGATGGTGTGGAAAATATATTATTCGTCTACTTTTTAAATCCACTGCTGATGATGGGGTGGGTGCTGGGAGAGATTGCTGCAGATCCTTGCAGTTTTCGCTAAAGAAAGCTGTGAACTCTGTTGCACGAGAAGATTTCAGAGGCTGACACCAAGGATCAGTGGGAATGGAAAATCAGAAAATGAACTTCTGACCCACAGGAAACGTATATAAATTTAAGCACACAACATAGCGACGAGAATGCACAGGTTGTGAACTTGGGTGCAAAGATTGAACTTTTCGTCGCCTTCCATCATAGTGAGGAATGTGGAGGAGTCACTGTGGTGGATGTTCGTGTTAAAATGTATTCTGTGTGTTCTGTCGCTTTTTATTGCTATGACTGTACGGCAAATTAAATTCCTCGTATGTTGCAAAACATACTTGGCTAATAAAATATGACAATGATTATGATTCACTTCACTGAATTCCCATTCACAAATAACAAAACAAAAAAGAAAATCTTGCACGGCTTGTGGATTTCACAAATCATTGAGTTATTCTCCCAAGGGATGTAACATTGAATGTATGTGACCTCAAGTGTGCCTCTCTCTGTGTTGATGCTGCCATGCTGATGCTTTCCTTATGCCAGCAAAATGATCTGCTAACTGTATATGGTGAGGACAAGAGGAGTCCTACCTTTAAGAGTGGAAATGTGAAAAATAGATTAGACACTGTTGGGACCCTCATCAACGATGATGGAGGGAATGGAGGGGGTGCAAGGAAGACAGCACTGATGTGGTCCTGACCCGAAATGTCACCCATCCTTTTACTCCAGAGATGCTTCCTAACCTGCTGTGTTGCTCTAGCACTTTGTGTCGATCTTTGGTATAAACCAGCATCTGCAGTTCTTTGTTTCTACATTGAAAAGGCAATGTAACTGAGCAATTTTATCTTGCACGGCTTGTGACGACAAATCATTGAGTTAGTCTGGAGGGCAGTAATATTGATGTATGTGGCATTCAAGAGTGCCTCTTTGTGTGTTGATGCACATGCTGATGCTTTCCTTATGCCAGCAAAATGATCTGCTAACTGTATATGGTGAGGACAAGAGGAGTCCTACCTTTAAGAGTGGAAATGTGAAAAATAGATTAGACACTGTTGTGACCCTCATCAACGATGATGGAGGGGGTGCAAGGAAGACAGCACTGATGTGGTCCTGACCCGAAATGTCACCCATCCTTTTACTCCAGAGATGCTTCCTAACCTGCTGTGTTGCTCCAGCACTTTGTGTCGATCTTTGGTATAAACCAGCATCTGCAGTTCTTTGTTTCTACATTTAAAGGCAATGTGCTGAGCAATTTTATTTTACACAAAGTGTGACGAGCGTCAGGGTTAGTGGTGGAGGCAGATACGATGGTGGCATTTAAGAGGCTTTTGGATATCACTGGTGTGGAAAATCATGGAACTGATGTGATAAAGATGTAGCTAGAAATATGCGATGGATTCATAGGATGCTGGGCTAGATGAGGTAGAGTAATGATAGCTGCGGGAGGGTGTCGGCTTGTAATCGATCAATAACCATTGCCCTCAGAAACAAATCACGAGAAAACCAAGTGGCGGACACAGCTCAGTTCCTGTAATATGTTAGGGCAGAGGACAAACCATCTTCCTAACTTTACTTTTCTCTCTCTCTCTCTCTCTCCACAGCGTGGAGTTATGGCTGAAAAGCCACCTGATGCCAGCTGTGTGTCAATTGCTCTGGAAGACACTGTATGCAATGGAGGGTCCCAGGACGCGCCTCTCCTCACCACACACCTGAAGAAGGTGGAAAACCATATCACAGAGGCCCAGCGGTTCTCCCACCTCCCCAAGCGCCCTGCAGTGGACATAGAATTCAACGACCTCTCCTACTCTATAAGGGAGGGTCCTTGTTGGAAGAAAAGAGGTTAGGGGAATTTCGTTTTGCTGCTTTGTTTCTTTTATGATGGTGATTTTGATATATTCCCAGGATACATAAAGAGAAAAGTAAGTTATTCACAACCAACACTAAAAGGCACAAAGTACTGGAGTAATGTAGCGGGTCAGGCAACATCTCTGGAGAACATGCATAGGCAATGTTTTGGGTCGGGACTGCAGAAGGGTCCTAACGCAAAGCATCGCCCGTCCATATTTTCCAGAGATACTGCCTGACCTGCTTAGTTACTCCGGTACTTTGGGTCTTTTTTTTGTTGTAAGCCAGCATTTGCAGTTCCTTGTGTCTATGCACCCTTAACACTGTCTGCCTTTTCATTTCCACCATATTTTCATTTGAGTGTCTTAATCCCACAGCTTTGTGCCCCGGCTGGGTGAAATTCAGTCAAAACTGTTTTTGGCCTTGTAGAAGAATTAGTTTCATTACCCCTATGCCCTTCATTTGAAGGGCTACTTCTTAATATCTGGTCTGTGACAAGATTCAATTAGAATTAACCAACGTGAACAAAGATATGGTGCATTATTGTCTGATCCAGCATAATCATTTGTTTCATCTATCATTAATAATGGATGGCATTTCAGTGCAAAATATCTTGAGACAGATATTTGGAAGGAGAACATCCATCCGCTCTGACTTTATTTTTGTGTTGGCCAAATGTGGGACATTTTGCAGAAAATAGTTATATTTCTGAAGCTTTGGGAAATTTTGATTTCTTCTTCTAGGAGCAGACATACATTTTCTGGAAGATAGGAAGGGCTGTTCAAAATATTGAAATGTGCAAAATATTCTATGACTCTTCAGAGAAATTTAATGAGGCTTTTATTTTTGTTAATTCTCATTCATGGCGGGGTTTGAGAAACTCGGTACGATTTTCAGAAAACACCAAACTGGGAAAGGCTGCTATCTTGGAAGAAGAGATTCAAAAAGCATAGAATGCATTGGGTTTAAAATGTTCGTTTGGAGGTTGGTACTTGGGGAAGGTGGAAGAGGTTTAATATGGACCAATGTAAAATACTGCCTTGAGGAAGGCTTTTTTTTTGTTCACATTTATCTATTGAGATCTGGACCGTGAGAAGGCTAGCATTTATTGCCTACCCCTAATTGTGCTAATCTTTCTCAGCTCCCGCAGTCCTTTGATGAAGTTACCCCTACATTGTATTGGGTAGAGTTCTAAAATTTCAACCCATGAATATACCTCTTGGTCAGGGAAGTGTGTGACTGGCAAGAGAACTTGGAGATATTGATGCCTCCATGCCCCTACTGCCTTTGTGCTTCTTGATGGTAAAGCAACTATCTCCATGAAAGCTTTTGAAATCTCTATGAGTGCAGCCAAAAGTGGACCAAGTATGTTAATGAACTGCTCAACATCCAATTTAATGGAATAGCAAACCTCCTAAGTTTAGCTCCCTAGGGTATAGAACAATGAGAGGGGACCTCATTGAAACTTCCCGAATAGTGAAAGGCCTGGATAAGATGGATGTGGAGGGGATGTTTCCACTCATGGGAGAGTCTAGTATCAGCGGCCATATCCTTAGCATAAAAGGACGTACCTTTAGAAAGGAGATGAGGAGGAATTTCTTTAGTTAGACAGTGGTGAATGTGTGAAATTCTGGGAAAGATAGATCAGCCATGATTGAATAGTGGAGTAGACTTGATGGGCCGAATGGCCTAATTCAGTTCCTAGAACTTATGATCTTTTGAGCTTGCAATTATATAGCATCTTTATTATGGCAAACAGTTTACCAGAACATCATTGGATAAGGAAACTAAATGTTAAGAATATTAAACTTAAGAATCTGAAAGAAGGGAGAATAGAAAGAACACAAAGATTAAAATGTGTAGATAGTTTGGAGGTTGTAGTGATCAGGGGATGACAGGCACAGTAAAATCTAACTTGGATAAAGTTATGCCTGAACACACGTTGCTTTTGACAAGTCCATATCCACATGGGGCCAGTGAAAAATCGACAAAGAAAGGCTGATCTGAATTTCTCAGGTTTGAAGAAAGACCAGACTCTCTTAAACTTTTCACTGTGAAAAGGGTTTCAAAGATGGGAACTTGCATGCCATGAATGACAATTAACGGGGTGAAAAACCAATCTGTAATATTATTATGTGGCAAACTTAAGGGGATCAAAGTTGATTCCTTTACTAGCTCTATCCAGAACTACTGTCAGGAAATGATTCTATGATCAAGGGATAATCAACATGTGAAATAGATCCAGGATAATTGTTGGAGATAAAATCTTTGAAGCAACAATTTATGCATTGCAATGCTGAAACTTGAGGATATTTCCAGACAGATGAACTTCTATTGTGTGAAAAGTAACATGCAAATGTTTTGTGATCTGGTACTAATTTTTCAATGTGTAACCACCACTCCAAGGTGGTTGCCACTGATGTTTCTGTAGATCACTATGGAATTATCTCATTATTTCCGTGTCAGTGTTCTCTCCTGTGGCTGTGCATTACCATAAGATGTGTAAAAAACACCAAAATAATATATATAACACCTGTATATTTAATGATTTTGTTCACACTGAGACTGAGGTTTAATTATGCAGGTCAGATTTTAGATTTTATAGAGAGCACAGGAGATCTCTCTTCCTTATGCTGGTTATTAGTAGTGGGCTCATCTTCATAGAGAAGACCGGAGAACTTATCTTCCTTAACCATTTAGACAGGTACATGGAGAGGACAGGTTTAGAGGGATATGGGCCAAACGCAGGCAGGTGGGACTAGTGTAGATGGGAACATGATGGTTGGCGTGGGCATGTTGGGCTGATGGGTGTATGATTCCATGACTCTTATCCTGGTTATTGATCCTGGGCCAATCTTCAAACTTCATCGAGAGGACTTTATAGATCGCCTGCCTAGTGACTTGTTTGACAAAGCATTGATTCCCACAGAATAGGGAAAATAGTTGAGAAAATTGTTCCTGCTGGTTGAAAAGTAGCAATCGGTATTGGCTGATTAGTGCATATGGATGTACACAGGTCTATTCTGGTTCAGTGCATACTCAAATACTCTGAATGCCTGAGAGGCCTTCAGGTAATTCACTATGGAGTAATCTGTGGCTGCCTGCCAGTAAATACACCTCATTGTGTCTGCTGTACTCACAGTAAACCAAGTGTAATGATCAGCAATTTCATGCAATTGTAACTCGTAATGTGAACCTGATCTCGATTCTACACAAACCAAACGATCGGCACAAATTTGTATTCTTCTCCAGCGTAAAAACTGTTCCAGAGTCAGAGTGTTCATTTCGCATATGAAACGGAACGACAAAATTCTTACCAGTGGCAGCTTTGCATGCACATTAGAGACAAAAATAAATAAATGATAAATGATCTGTAATTCTAAGCAAACTTAACCTTGATCGTGCAAAAACCAAATTACATAAAGCAACAATAGTAGAGAAGTCCATTGTTGTTTGGTGTAGGAAGGAACTGCAGATGCTGGTTTAAACTGAAGATAGACACAAAAAGCTGGAATCATTCAACGGTACAGACAGCATCTCTGGAGAAAAGGAATAGGTGATGTTTTGGGGCGAGACCCTTCAGAGGAAAGGGAAACAAGAGCTATGGATGGTGATATGGAGATTGTTTGGTGGTTTGGTGTAGAGGTAGGGTTGTGGTTGGGGCTGTACAGGCTGATTCATTGCTGATGGGAAGAAACTGCTCTTGAAACTGGAGGTATGGTTCGCAGGCTCCTGTGCCACCATCTTGATGGTAGCAGCGAGATGAGAGTGTGGTCAGGGCGGTGTGGTCTTTGATGATATTAGATGCCTCTTGAAGCAGCACTTCTTGTAAATCCCTTTGATGGTGGGAAAGCCAGTTCCTATAATTGACTGGGAAATGGCCACCACCTTCTGCAGCCTCCTTTGTTGTTTAGTTTAGAGACACAGCATAGAAAGAGGCCCCTTGGCCCACTGAGTCCACACCGACCAGCAATTCCCGCACATTAATACTGCCTTGCACACACTAAGGACAATTTATATTTATACCAATCCAATTAACCTGCAAACCTGTACGTCTTTGCAGTGTGGGAGTAAACCAAAGATCTTGGAGAAAACCCATGCGGTCACGGCAAGAACGTACAAACTCCACACAGATGGCACCCGTGGTTGGGATCGAACCTGGGCCTCTGGCGCTGTCAGGCAGCAACCCAACCGTTGCACCACCGTGCCATACTTTATGTTGAATTACAATTTATGTGAGAAATACAATGTCATTTAGACAGTTACAATTATAAATGTAACAGAAAAGTATAAAGAAAAATAATTGATTAAAATTATAAATGGTGGCGCAGCGATAGAGTTGCTGTCTTAGAACACTAGAGACCTGGGTTTGATCCTATGGGTACTGTCTGTTTGGAGTTTGCACGTTCACCTGGAGTATTGTGCCCAGCTTTGGTCTCCAAATTTGAGGAAAGGCATTCTCGCTATTGAGGGTATACAAGTTTAATTCCTGGGATGGCGGGACTGTCATATGTTGATAGAATGGAGTTGCTGGGCTTGTATACTGGAATTTAGAAGGATGAGAGGGAATCTTATTGAAATATATAACTTTATTAAGGGTTTGGACACGCTCGAGGCAGGAAACATGTTCCCGATGTTGGGGGAGTCCAGAACCAGGGGTCATAGTTTAAGAATAAGCGGTAAGCCATTTAGAACGGAGATGAGGAAACACTTTTTCTCACAGAGTTGTGAGTCTGTGGAATTCTCTGCCTCAGAAGGCAGTGGAGGCCAATTCCCTGGATGCTTTCAAGAGAGAGTTAGAAAGAGCTCTTAAAGATAGCGGAGCCTGGGGATATGGGTAGAAGGCAGGAACACGGTACTGATTGTGTATGATTAGCCATGATCATTGTGTATGACGGTGCTGGCTCGATGGGCCAAATGGCCTACTCCTGCACTTAGTTTCTATGTTTCTGTGTGAAAATGCTCTGGTCACTGTGCTTCTGGAATCTTCACCCCAGAGGCAGAGGTTGTGGATTGAGTGTCATTACCAACGGCCTTAATTCATCATCTCCAGAGTGACACTGAGAGAGTGCTTCATTGTTGGGGGTACTGTGCTTAAAGTCAGTGTCAATGCTGCCTATTCAGTCCCTTGATAGAAATCCAGTCACACTTTGCTGAAAAAAAGAACAGGAAGTTTGTACAGTATCTCGGGGAATATTTCTCCTCAATTCTCCTTGACTAAAATAGATTAATTCATTATTTATAAAAATTTTAATGCGATGTGCAGAAACTGGCAGCAGTGGCAGCCAGCGTCTAATGCAGTTCATTGTATGCCGTGAGCTGAGGATAATTTTGTGGTATCCTAAAATGTCAAGTAACTCTTCCCCTGTCAGTGTTGACACCACATTAACAATCTCAACCCATTGCAGATTCACACACACTGACTCTGTTGCATGAATGGCATGTTTTAAGCCATATCAACATGTCTCTCTGGTTCTGGTTTAATTTGTAATTTTCCCTCTCCTGCTCACTCATGTACGTTCTCTCTTCCTCTCTCTGCTGCAGTTCTCTCGTCACTCTTTCTTTCTCCTGCCCCAGGTGGTTCCTTGAATACAAAGTCCAGTTTCTCTCCCACATTGCATTCCCGGCACTGTGCCCCTCTTTTGAAAATGATGGTCAGTAGTAACCTGTCACCCCCAAGTCAAGTCAAGTCAAGTTTATTTGTCACATACACATACGAGATACGCAGTGAAATGAAAGTGGCAATGCTCGTGGACTTTTGTGCAAAAGACAAACAAACAAAACAACCAAACAAATTATAAACACAATCATAACACACATATTCTTTGACATAATAAATAATGGAAGGAAAAACGTTCCGTAGAGTTAGTCCCTGGTGAGATAGGCGTTTACAGTCCGAATTGCCTCTGGGAAGAAACTCCTTCTCAACCTCTCCGTTCTCACCGCATGGCAACGGAGGCGTTTGCCTGACCGTAGCAGCTGGAACAGTCCGTTGCAGGGGTGGAAGGGGTCTCCCATGATTCCCCCCCCTCCCCCACGGACAGGGTGATGGGTGTGGTGAGAAATGAAGCAGGTATATCAACACATAAGGGTCCCTTTTTTATTTTTCTTTATTATTTTTAGTTTTTTGTCTTCTTATTCTTCTATAGGCTTTTACTCATTCACTCCTGGACTGCACTATCTGGTAGCCTAGGGGGGCTTCCACATTCACTATTTATTTCACTCTCTCTCTTCCTCTCTTGTTCTACTTCTTTCTTGTTAAATTAAAAATGAAAGGTGTACATTAAATGTATTTTGTCACATGCCGCAGTTTATACCACTGTACATTGCTTCTAATAAATATTAAAATAATAAAAATATTAAAATAATAATAATAATCTGTCACCTCCCCACTGAATTCAGCCACGGCCAACTTGATGAAACATGAAACAAGGGCATACGGAGAGAGCCCGTCCCCTATCTGTCATTGACAGTAGCTCTCTGTGCAGCATGACTCTAAGCTCTCTCAGTGTTAAAGCAGTCACACACCACTGCCGTAGTTTCTAACCAAATATATTTTGACTCCTGACGTGCAAAAGTGCATGCTCCTAGATATTGTACAATTGCTAATGCTTCGGGCTGACATCATTCCATTGATATATTGCCAACCCATTGAAGAAATGCCTCTGTACAACAAATGGAAATATGAAAGTAAGCTCTGGGCAAATATATTAAATACAGCTCGCAGTGCCCACTGTATAACTGATATTCGAATCTAATAAGACTCCTGAGATAATGTTACCTCCGTGACAGGGGTAGAGGTGCGGTAAGTGTACTCAGCATCCCGGGATAGCAAGGCAAGCATGGTTTTTCTCCATATTGTTGTATTGGGACCGACTGCAGGGAGACATGTGTATTGGTGTTTAGAAAGGATCTGCAGATGCTGGTTTATGCCAAAGATAGACATAAAATGCTGGAGGAACTGAAGAAGGATCCCGACCCGAATCGTCGCCCATCCTTTTTCTCCAGAGGTGCTACCTGTCCCCTGAGTTACTCCAGCACTTTATGTCGATCTTCATGTGTATTTGTGTGCTCTGTTAGATCATAGAACATAGAACATTACAGCACAAGAACAGGCCCTTCAACCCGCAATATCTGTGCCAAACAAGATGCCAAGACCATCATTTATCTACCCACAGATAACTTGTATATCTTCATTCCCTGCACATCTTTATGCATTTCCGAATGTCTTTTGAATGCCGATTTTATGTTGCATTTAGTCAACTAGTTGGAGGAGCTATGGCTGCACTGGCAGGTTGTATTTTTATTTGATCAGTTACACAGTAATTTTTCTAGATGGACACATGATGAATTCTAGATGGTCTTGGCTTAAATCACTCAAGATCCTGAGAAACAACTGGATTCTCCCAACCCAAAGCAATATGTAAACTGAATGTGTGTTCTGTGTAAGTGAGAATGTTTACTTTCCGGTTTAATACTGTTAATGGATTTCTTTAATATCCTCCCTGTTCTCCTTTCATGACTGTGATGTTGTGTTGTGGTCACAAAGCTCCTCTAGTTCTACCAATGTCACCGTGCAAAGTCAATTGCAAGGACAGTCGTGTTACATGGTATAAATAGGGTGAGGAGGTGCAGGAAAGTAATATAGATGTGAATGAAAGGTGATACCTGGATTCAACTGTGAGCCATGTAAGACAAGTCTAATTGTGGGTCTTATCTGTTGTGTGTATGGATATTGGAAATAATCACTTGAAGATCATGCCCTAAGTTAATAGTCATGGAATGTTACAGCACAAAAACAGGCCTTTCGGCCCACCATTTCCATGCTGATCATTGTACTAGCCCCATTTACCTGTATTTGCTCTAGCCTTCTATGCTGTGGCGATTCAAGTACTTGTCTTGATGCTTCTTAAATGTCATGAGGGAACATACCTGCACCTTCTCTACCAATGTTTCATTTGAATCCAGGCTGCCTTAACACTACAGAGCAGCAATCATTCAACACAGCACTGACCCATCACCTATGTGTTAAAGGCCAGAGGCTCTCCTGAGTGGAGCTTGAACCCACAATTCTACAGGAGTGAAATTTTGCCTTTTCTTTAGGCTAAGAAAGAGGGGAACAAACAAAGAGGTAAATAGAGAGTATTACAGGCCTTGAAAAAGAAGATGCTGTCGAGGTGAGTAATGGGACTGTCTCACTTAGGCGACTGCAGGAGACTATGTTCGCGGGTGGTTGCTGGGGAGTCGACTTCATGATCGTGAGGAATTCCCGCAATCTGGGGACTAGTCGCGGCCTCATTATGGTCGAAGCAAATTTTTCAACACGTTGGAGAGTAGTGAGAATTCTCGTGCCGTAGGTGGGTCGCCAGGTGGTCCTAATGTGTTGCCAGGAGGTCAAATGTTCTTGTAGGTTCTTGTAGGTTGTAGCCGGTGCTGAACGGTCAATTTCACTGGCTCATTAGGAAAAAAAACGTAAGCATAGTTTTCAGAACCAAGGATAACCGACCAGTAATGTTAATGTCTGCCGAGCTTCACAGCCGTGTATCTCTGGCTTCTTAAAAGTTGTCTCCACACCTTCTCCCCCCCTTCTCCCCCCCCTCTCTTCCCTCTTTTAAAGGACTTACCGTACACTGTGCTTTGGCCGTCTTAATTACAGAGCCAACCTTCCTGTTCAACGCAGTAGCACCTTGGCTTTGCACCATGTGAATTTCACTCAGACAGCGCTCCACCCGCTTGCCCTACCCCACGCCTGCATAACGGGTTGGTGAAGGAAGCGATGTGTGTTTCACTCTGACAGTCGCCGTTCCAGTTGCCGTTTTTTCAGGCGACTGCCGGCAACTTGACGATCGCCGGCAGTTGCCTGAAAAATCACCTAAGTGGGACAGGCCCAGAAGAATTAGGTCTGAGGGGGGTGGATTAAGACCAAAGCTATATTCTTAGAAGAAAATAAATAGAAGCCATTAATGGACTGAGAGGAAATTGGCTTCTGAAGAATCTTCTGTGTTCTCAAATCACATTCTTACCCTTGGTTTTAAGTCGATTGGACGGAGTCCAAAAAAGAACTAAGAATTATTCCCATCCATTAGTCAGATTGTTCACTTTTCATTATGCATTACCTAAAAGCTGTATGGATTTTATGAGCTCTTGTGGAATTTGATCACTGTGCAATCTGGATTGGGAAATGGAGCTCTGCAATTTGAAAGCAGGTGAAGTTTGAGTCACTCAGCAGGTCAGGCAGCATCTCTGGAGAAAAGGAGTGGGTGGGTGACGTTTTGGGTCGAGACCCTTCTGCAGACTGAGAGTCAGGTGAGGGGGAAATTAGTCCACCTTGGCCTATGCAATCTCCCGGTTGCCAATCATTTCAACTCCCCTTCCCATTCCCATACTGACCTTTCATTCCTGGGCCTCCCCCATTGCCAGAGTGAAGCCAAGTACAAATTGAAGGAACGGCACCTCATAGATATTTTGCTCGGGCAGCTTACAACCCAGCGGTATGAATATTAATTTCTCTAATTTCAAGTAACCCTTGAATTTCCTCTCTCTTCATCCCTCCCCTGCCCTAGTAGTCCTGCTAGTTCCACTGTTCGCATCCATATATCCCTTCGTTATCACCTCTTCCACAGTCAACAATGGATCATTGTGGGCTCCACCTTGCTTGGTCACCTGATTTGATCTGAACTTTTTCATACGTCTAGTTTCCCACTTCCCTGACTCTCAAGTCTGAAGAAAGATCGTGACCTGAAACACCATCTATTCCTTTTCTCCAGAAATGCTGCCTGATCCGCTGTGTTACTCCAGCATTGTGTGTCTATCTTCAGTGTAAACCTCCCTCTGCAGTTCCTTCCTACACAAAGGGGAAAGTTTGACTTGGGGTGTTCAGCAGACATGTCAGTGAAGAAGTGGGGATGGAGATCACTACTCGTTTATCTCCAGTTGTTGGTTTAGGCTTGGATGGCAGAGCTTGTAAGTAGTGGCTATTCAGCCCCTTTGAGAGCGACTCAATCACACTACAGCAATAAAGTGGGGTCACTGTTATGAAGTGTCAAGAGACAAGAGTGTTTAATTGTCATATGTACTGACAACGGAACAATGAAATACTTACCTGCAGCAAGATTATAGGCCTGTAAACACAGTACTCATAGATAACATAAGAAACAAGAAAAAATCAATATATTAGAAAGCCTAATGTTAATGCAAAAAGCCCAACGTGCGACCAAGGCAGGTCATACTTTAGTTGGTGTTTTGTAGTGTGTTAGATAGAGCCTGATGGTTGTTGGGTGGAAGCTGTACTTGAATCTGGAGATCACAGTTTACAGATTCCTATCTCTTCTTCCCAATGGTCAGAGCGAAATATGAATGTGGCCAGTTCCTTGTTGATGTTGGTTGTCTTTTTGAGGCAGCGCCTTTGTAAACATTTGTTTGATAGTGGGCAGGTCAGTACCTGTGATGGACTGGGAAGTATATAACAGTTTTTGTAATCGCCTTCGTCCCAGGGCATTTGAGCCTCTGAACCAGACTGATGCAACCAGCCAATATGCTCTCTTCGTACACCTGTAGACGTTAGAGGGTAGTCGTCGACATACTGAATGTTTAAGAAAGAACTGCAGATGCTGGAAAAATCGAAGGTCGACAAAAATGTTAGAGAAACTCAGCGGCACCATTCAATCTGTTCTGGCACCATTCAATCTGATTATCATCCTCCTATACTCGGTGTCATTATCACCTGCAATTCATGCAACTATGGATGCTTTGCCGGCAAATTTTAAAATGGTGTTGGAACTGTGTTTGGCCACATGGTCATGGGTGAAGAGTGAGTAGAACAGGGAACTGAGCTCACAGCTCCGAGGTGCTTCTATGCTGATGGTTATCGAGGAGGAAATGTTGTTGCCAATTGTTACTGACTGTGGTCTGCTGATGAGGAAGTTGAGGATCCAGTTGCTTAGTGATGTGCAGAGACCCAGGTTGATTACAGGTTTGGAGGGGATAATGGTGTTGAATGCCAAGCTGTAGTCAATGAGCAAAGGCCTGACGTACATGGTCATGTTGTCCAATGTAGAGTATAGAGCCAGAGAGATTGAGCTATGCAGCAGTAGACAAGTTTAGTGGGTCCATGTTCTTGCTAAAGTTGGAGTTGATACGAGTCAAAACTAACCACGTGGAGAATACAATACAAACTCCAATGAATAGCAATGTGGTACAGACTAAATAACTGTTGCTAGAAAAATGTTGATTCTGGGTGATTAGTAATGGACTGTTGCCAGGGATAATTTGATAACGGAGAATGTTGGAAATGCTCAGGAGGTGTAGGAAGGAACTGCAGGTGCTGGTTTACACCGAAGACAAACACAAAATGCTTAGCGGGTCAGGCAGTGTCTCTGGAGAAAAGGAATAGGTGACATTTTGGGTTGAGACCCACCTTCAGACTAAGTCAGGGGATGGGAAACTAGAGATATCAAGTCAAGTCGTCAAGTTTATTCGTCACATACACATACGAGATGTGCAGTGAAATGAAAGTGGCAATGCTCGCGGACTTTGTGCAAAAGACAAACAAACAACAACCAAACAAATTATAAACACAATCATAACACACATATTCTTTTACATATTAAATATTGGAAGAAAAAACGTTCAGTAAAGTCCCTGGTGAGATAGGAGTTTACAGTCCGAATGGCCTCTGGGAAGAAACTCCTTCTCAACCTCTCCGTTCTCACAGCATAGCAACGGAGGCGTTTGCCTGACCGTAGCAGCTGGAACAGTCCATTGCAGGGGTGGAAGGGGTCTCTCATGATATTGTTGGCTCTGGAGTTGCACCTCCTGATGTATAGTTCCTGCAGGGGGGCGAGTGAAGTTCCCATAGTGCGTTCGGCTGAACGCACTGCTCTCTGCAGAGCCTTCTTGTCCTGGGCAGAGCAATTCCCAAACCAGATGGTAATGTTTCCGGACAAGATGCTTTCCACAGCCGCTGCGTAGAAGCACTGGAGGATCCTCGGAGACGCTCTGAATTTCCTCAATTGCCTGAGGTGGTAAAGGCGCTGCCTTGCCTTACTCACGAGTGCTGAGGCGTGTGATGCCCATGTCATATCCTCAGAGATGTGGACTCCCAGATATTTAAAACAGTTCACCCTATCCACAGGATCCCCATTTATCCTCAATGGAGTGTACGTCCTCGGATGATGTGCCCTCCTAAAGTCCACGATCAGCTCCTTAGTTTTTTTGATGTTCAAGAGGAGGCTGTTGTCCTGGCACCAGAGTGCTAGATCAGCCACCTCCTCCCGGTAGGCCTTCTCGTCGTTGTCTGAGATCAGGCCCACCACCATAGTGTCATCAGCAAACTTAATTATTGAGTTGGAGCTGAACCTAGTCACACAGTCATGTGTGTACAGGGAGTACAATATGAAAAGGTACAAAGAAGAAATGAATGAAAGATAGGAAAAGAACAAATCAAAGCCAGCACCGATGATCAAGGAAAAGGTGGAGCCCACAATGGTCCATTGTTGGCTGTGGAAAAGGTGCTAATGAGGGGTTGCGAACAGTGAAACTAAGCAGGATGGCAGTGAAACTCGTAGGATGACCATGTTGGGGAGGGATGGATGTCTCGGGTCAGTCCTTAGAACTGAGAACAATTAGTAATTAATCCGAATGTAGTGTCCATATGTTTTTTAACCAGAATGTGGTGTCCATATCTACTAGTTTAGTTTAAAATGACAAAACAGGAAGTTACTTCAGGACCAAGAATTGACTTTAACAAGCATTTATGTAATTGGAAAACATTGAACTGAAGACCATTTAGGGCCAGACATCAAACCTGGTGACATGTTTAAGGATCTCCGCTTCCCCTTCCTCAATTCAGCCTGGCAGAGTGATGTTGTAATTGCATTAGGTACTGCTGATAAGGTTACCTTGAAACGTGTCTGATTAGGAGGGAATTAGCAGGTTGATAAGACTGAATCAGGAAAATTAGGCCTTTTAGCGTGGGAAGGTGATACTCGAGAAGATGAGTTCTTGAGGTACACAAGATTATTAAGGACAAGGAGCTTTTAGACAATTGGAAAATTCCCTTGTACAGCAAGTCCCTAGATTGTGACAGGTTTCTGTTCCAGAGTACTGTTTGTGTCAGAAATGAACAAGAAAGATGTGAGTGGGAGAGGGTCACAGAAGTAGCAGTGATGTGGAATTTGGAAGAATGTAAGTGGATCTTATAAAAAATATAACATTTTTAAGGGATTGGACACGCTAGACGCAGGAAACATGTTCCCGATGTTGGGGGAGTCCAGAACCAGGGGCCACAGTTTAAGAATAAGTGGTAGGCCATTTAGAACTGAAATGAGGAAAAACATTTTCACCTAGAGAGTTGTGAATTTATGCAATTCTCTGCCTCAGAAGGCAGCAGAGGCCGATTCACTGGATGTATTCAAAAGAGAGTGAGATAGAGATCTCAGGGCTAGCGGAGTCAAGGGATACGGGGAGAAGGCAGGAACGGGGTACTAATTGTGGATGATCAGCCATGATCACATTGAATGGCGTTGCTGGCCCGAAGGGCCGAATGGCCCACTCCTACACCTATTTTCTATGTATGTATCTATGAGACAGCGAGCTGGGGTGGGAAGAGCAGCCGTCAGCCGGTTTCACTGACTCAGTGAGTGGGTCCGCTCAGCGCTCCTAGCTCAGCACGATCCCACCCAGTCCCCCATTGCTGCAGCTAGGACAGGGGAGGAGATGTGTGCAGAGGAGTAACGTGGAAATTCCCCGTTCCCATCACACAGCCTTGCGATAGCCGGCAAATCCATCCCCATCCATCTCGCCAGCCTCACAAGTGCTCGCTCGTATGTATGGGATGTCCACACGTCAGGCTTTCATGACACAGAGAGAACCTGCAAGAAAAATGTGCGCAAGATGGAAGGATAAATAGAAGCAACAGGGCTGATACAGGGTCTCAACCCGTAACGTCACCCATTCCTTTTCTCCACAGATGCTGCCTGACCAGCTGAGTTAATCCAGCATTTTGTATCTATCTTCCCTGTAAACCAGCATCTGCATTTCCTTCCTACACACAAGCTTTATATTCTTTTAAGGACCCATTGGAGGGAAATAGAAACCATTTGGATGGCAAAATAAAATGGGCCAAGGTATTTTCTGGTGAATGCAACCTGTTGATTACAGGACACATTGCCTGATATTGAAGTTGCCAACATTGCACCATTAGAGTATGATCAGGACAATGGGGAGATAAGAGTGCAGAGAGACCACAGTGCGTTACTGGACTTGGATTAGGTCGCTGCAATGGTGACTCGTAACACATCGTGCTAGCTGGCTGTTCCCAGCGCCAGTATTAGGGGTCGGCACGAGACATTGGCTTGCTTTTTTTTAAAATTCCCATAACCTTCTATTTGAGTAGCACTGGGTATATATATATATTTTTTTTTTAATACAGTTTTAATTAGAAGTACAATACAAAATTATGTTAACATAATACATTCTCTGTACAACTTCATTTTTTTTTAAAGAAATAAGAAAGAAAGAGATAGTAAAAAATAGAGGAAAGTGTAGTGTGTGTGAATAAAAAGGAGGAAAAAGAGATAGTGAGGAAAATAAATAAGCAAGAAAAGAAAGCAGGAGGGAGATTATCAAATCGCCACAAGGAGATGATTTTTTATATTCTTGGTCATCTTTCACCCATACCTGAAACCTTTAATTTGTACGATACTATTGCACCACATGAATCCAAGAAATCAATAAATGGAGACCAACTCGTTAAGAATTGGTCTTGTTTATCTATTAGGGGGAGTCTCATTTCTTCCAAGTGTGCTGTGTCCAGCATATTACTGATCCACATTTTAAGCGTTGGTATATTAGCATTTTTCCAGAATTTAAGTATGAGTTTTTTTGCTGTTATTAACCCATAAATAAAGAATGAATTTTGGGGTATGTTTAATTTGTTCCCGTCTCCCATTACTCAGCACTGGGTATATATTTAATAGCAGTGTATCAGATTACAGGTTGATGAGGTATACATTACGTGATGTGAGTCTACTACTCCCGATGATGTGCAGATAAGCTGGCATGTGTAGTAAAGAACATTTGGAATCCGACTAAAATCAAAGCAGATCTCAGCCCAGAACAGCAGTGGAGAAAGGATATATAATACGGTAGTCAATATAGTACAATATAGTACTCTCAAAAACAAGGGAAATGCAAAGAGAGGTTTTAAATTTTAGAAAAAGGATCCTGGGTCTTGAGCACAGCAATGCTATTTTTAGTCCAAAAGCCATCGTACCAAATCTTTTGAATATGTCTGCTACCCTGCCACTATCCAGCTATGTCCATCCTTTTGTTGTCCAATTTGCATACTTTTGTCGTTCTACATACCTTGGTGTGATTACCTACAGCTTGTCTGTTGGCCTAATACCCTCTGTGTGGAGAATGGCAGGCAGGGGTGCCTGCTGAGTGCTTTGGTGGGCAGCCAACTAGAAAGAGACATCAGTCCACAAATTAAAGTGAGTTTAGACGTAGGAGCAGCAGCTGCAGCAGCAGCACGCATCATCGGCAAAGATGACAGTAAATGATGCTAACTCGCAAATATATATTCGAGGTCTGGAATACATTGCGGGCAAGAGAAGAGCAGAGGAAGCAGATTCAAAACCTGCTATCAAAAGGGATTTGGATAAATGCTTAAAGGGTGACTTTCTGCATGACTATTGGGGTAAAAGTGGGGGAATTGGGCAAATTGAATGGATGCCCTCTTCTCATCCTTGAACATGCAGTGTGGGGTGGGGGAGGGTGCAAGTCGGATGAGGTGCTTGCTCCTCAAAGTTCCAGTGGCCATTCCTGGTGCTGGCAGCAAGCCATCCATGGCATGACCCAAGATGTAGACATGAGAAACTGCAGACTCGCAAATATATATTCGAGGTCCGACCCGGTGTGCGACCTCGCACCACCCGGCGTGGCTTTAATGGCCGCGGGACAATCGCCATCGCCAGCCGGGGGCTTTGACTTTGACTCTGACATGGGGGGGGGGGGGGGAGTGCAGTGGAGAGATAAGTTTATTTGGCCTTCCATCACAGCGATGTGATGGATGTTTATGTAAATCATGTTGTGTCTTGGGTCTATGTGTTTGTAATGTATGGCTGCAGAAACGGCATTTCGTTTGGACCTCAAGGGGTCCAAACGACAATTAAATGTATCTTGTATCTTGTAGATGCAGGAATCTTGAGCAAAAAACAAAGAGTTGGAGGAACTCTGGTCCTAAATCAAAATGTCGTCTGTTCATTCTGTCCACTGATCAGTCCAAGATGATTACAACCAAGGAATTGGTTCAATATCACATATGTAACTGCACAGTGAAATCCTTTTTGCATATATTACACATGTTGGTGCTATGATTTTTGGCGCCATTATTCAAAGTCCAAAGCGCTCGAAGTACTAAAGCAGTTCCCGCAAACTGATGTCCAATACACAAAAGGACACAAAGTGCTGGAGTAACTCGGCAGGTCAGGCAACTTCTCTGGAGGACATGGATAGGTGACGCTTCAGGTCGCGACCAGTCTGAAGAAGGGTCTCGGCCCGAATCATCACCTATCCATGTACTCCAGGGACACTGCCTGACCCGTTGAGTTACTCCAGCGCTCTGTGCCCAAGGTGACTGCCTGCCCCTCTTCGAAGAGTATGCCTGTTGTCCTGAGGGAGGGAGAGAGCCAGCTTGCTGGAGGCTTTCCAGGAATAATTGGTGCCAGGAGAGGCTGGAATAAATCCTGGATAAGGATGTTTTAAATTGAAAAATATGTAAATATCATAAATGTGTATGTAAATCCTGTTTTAATAAAAGGCACAATAGACTAATTGGTTTCCATCTGTGCTTTTATAACATCCTTACAAGGGGACAACATGGATCAGGTGTCTGGTTGCATGTTTTCAGTGGTAATTGTGAGCCTCCCAAAATGTTTTCAGGATAATGATAGAGTACTTGCTCTGTGTGAGGATAGACACGAAAAGCTGGAGTACCTCAGCGGGACAGGCAGCATCTCTGGAGAGAAGGAATGGGTGACGTTTTAGGTCGAACATTCCTTCTCTCCTGATGTTGCTGCCTGTCCCGCTGAGTTACTCCAGCTTTTTGTGTCTATCTTCGGTTTAAACCAGCATCCGCAGTTCCGTCTTACACATTTGCTCTGTGTGAGGAACTGTTACTGCTGCCGAAAGCTCAAGCTTGTTACTAACCGATAGGAACTGTATTCGGCTCAGTACAGCGCTCTCAACCAATGATAGCTATTTGGGTCATGGCTGGTTTATGACTTGGTTTTAAAAAAAACATTCCCTTGCAGAAAATGTCAGTAATGATCTTCCGTTGCCTTGCTGCAGATAAACCTTAATTGATGTAATCGGCTCATGTATAGTGAGCACAGCAGTGATGAATAGCAAGAGGGGGATTTGGAATTATTCAGGTGTTGGTGCATTAAATAAGTTAATGATGATGCATGACTTCGACTGGAAATTGAAACTCAGCTCAGGTTAATGTGAAAAGTTTATGGTGTATTTATATCACCAGAGTTCAGGCAGTGAGGTACCCAAGTGACAAAAATAATCTGTATTTACATAACACCTTTGACAAAGTGAAACAGACTGCTGGGAAATGTTCAGAGAGCTAGCTCAAGCTCGATGGGCTGAATGGTTTCAAGGTAGTTGTCCACTAAGTTTGACCCAACTACACGGGAACAGATGGCCAAAAGCTTGGTCAAAGAGAAAGATCTTACTTGAGGGTGTCTGTGACTGGGGGAGGACGTTTCAGAGTTTGAAGCCCTGTCCCACTGTACGAGTTCATTCAAAGAGTTCCCCCGAGTTTGCCCTGATTCGAACTCGGAGATTTACGGTAATGGCCGCTCGTCGGTACTCGGGGCTCTCGTGGACATTTTTCAACATGTTGAAAAATCTTCACGAGCCTTCCCGAGCTTATTGCGTTTCCCGAGTACCTGCCGTTAGCGTTACGAGCCACTAAGAGACGTCCCCGAGCTCCGACGTACCTGCTACGTTCATTCTACGTGCTTACCACGAGTTTGATTTTTTTAAAACTCGGGAGAGAACTTGAATGAACTCGTAAAGTGGGACAGGGCCATTTGGCTTCCGACGGCTACAGTTGTCAGTAATGCATTAATTAAAAGTCCTGCTGATCAAGAGGCTAGAATTGGAGCTATAGTCAATAGATATATTTAAGGTGAAGATTAACAGATTCTTCATGAGCATGGGTGTAAGGGGTTATGGGGAGAAGGAGGGAGAATGGGGTTGAGAGGGGAAGATAAATCAGCCATGATTGAATGGTGGGGTAGACTTGATCGTCCAAATGACCTAATTCCACTCCTATAACTTATGAACTTATAGGGTTGGAGGTTGAAGGTGACTAAGGAGATGGGTAAGTATGAGGACATAACGAGGATTGAAAAAATATATGAGAACATTAAAATGTGGCCATTGCATCACCTGGAGCCAGAGTAGATCAATAAGCCAATGATTGGGTATTGATGCACACACGTACACAAGCTTCAGAGCTTTCAGTTACCACTATTCAAAATCTCTGTTTCCCCTGCCTTTTGACCAAGAGTTCCCCAGATCCAGAAAAGTACATAAACAGCTGGAGTAACTCAGCGGGTCTGGCAGCATCTCTGGAGAACATGGATACCTGACGTTTTGGGTCAGGACCCTTCTTCAGACTTGAGGGTCCTGACACAAAATGTCACCTATTCATTTTCTCCAGAGATGCTGCCTGACCTGTTGAGTTTCTCCAGCACTTTGTGTCTTTTTTTTGTTACAAAAAACATCTGCAGTTCCTTGTTTCTCCATTTGTGCTTTGTTTTGAATCATTCGGATACAGAATTTTATTTTTGTCATTTTACTTATTTTTATAATCTCTAGTTTTATCTTAATTTTGCATCACAGTCTAATTATTTCTCATGTTTATACCATGTTCCCCAGTCTTGTCTCGACACTTTGATTTATGACATCCTCTCAGTGTTAGCCTTTGCCGTCACTACTTAGTTTAAAATATTTTGTACTTCCCCAAGTTTGCTGGAATAATGGCCAAAGCAATAATTATGTGGAGATTACCCCAATGTTTCAGTCCCCATGTTGCCCTGTATTGGTGTTTCATTCCTAGCTTCCAGAAAACAGATTGCACCTCACCAGTCTTAAACCCCTGTCCCACGGTACAAGTTCATTCCAAGAGTTCTCCCTGAGTTTGCCTGGATTCGAACTCGGAGATTTACAGTAATGGCCACTCGTCGGTACTCGGGGCTCTCGTGGACAATTTTCATCATGTTGAAACATCTTCACGAGTCTTCCTGTGCTTACCTGCCGTTAGCGAGTCTTCCCGAGTACCTGCCGTTAGTGCTAAGAGACGTCCCCGAGCTCCAACGTACCCGCTAAGTTCATTCTCCGTGCTTACAACGAGTTTTTGTTTTTTTTAACTCGGGAGAGCTCTTGGAATGAACTTGCACCTTGGGACAGGGATAGTATTTGCCCTTTGCCAATGTACCAATCCCAAGGATTATTAATTTTGAGGTCCCCGCAAACCATTCACTACATCCTGCTGTACACATGAGGTTAAACTTTATGTCAGGCATCCTGTGGTAAATGAATGGAGCAACAGGAATGTTGGTATCTAGAATGACATTTACAGGACTTCCAAGTGTGGCTGACTGATGTTCAGCTTGTACTGAAAATCAAACATTTGGGAGACTAGCAGGGTGGATTTGCCAACTGTTGTGGGGCTGCCGACCTCTACTGACATCAGGGAACTCGATTTACGGCTGTATTTCCGACTTGCAAACCCGGGACCGACGGGTCCATAGGATAGCGAGCAGTTTTGTTGAAGAATTACAGATCATTGGCAATTTTTTTTACAGTAAGTAGTTGATTCATTCCTGGAAATGGTGGTGCGCTTGCCAAGTTCGAATGGACTGCAACTTTGACATTTGCATTCACCTGATAGAAACGCACACGTGTTGCGGACTTGAACACTGTTTTCTCCGGGTGCTCGGGTTTACTCCCACGCTCCAAAGATGTGCAGGTTTCGCGGTTAATCGGCTGAGATAAAAAATTGTAAAATTGTCACTAGTGTGTCGGATCGTGTTAGTGTACAGGTGATCGCTGGTCGGTGGGCCAAAGAGGGCCAGTTTCCATGCTGTATCTCTAAAATAAACTAAACTAAACTAAACCAAGCAGAACTTAGCATCATCATTAAGCCCAGAACAGCAATGTCATCAGAGGACCCTTGTGTGTTAAATGTTGTTATCACTAACATGAAACGGCCAGATGGATGAAAAGGGAATTGTTGGTTGCGCTCACTGAGGAGATATCAAACCAAGTCATAACCTCCATGTGAATGATCCCATGGCATTATCTCAGAGAAGAACAAAGGAAATTCTGCTCTCAAACATCATCACAAAATCTGGTCATCACCACATTGGCATTTGCAGGGGCGGAAAACCCGGGGGGGGGGCCAGAGGGGACGCATCCCCCCCCCCCCCCCCCATGTTTTGAGAGGTGGGCGACATCCCCGCCAGGTTAACCTGCCTGGGCTTGTGGGAAATATGGCCAGCGCAGAGAAGCAGCGCTGGTATCCCATCAGTCCAGACAGGGCTGTTAGTTAACCCGGTGAGACAGGCAGAGTTGAGCTGCATTTAGCGCTGGATTGAGCCTCTGAAGCCTCGCGCGCGTGTGTGTGAGTGTGCGCATGCGCGCGCGGCCACCAAAAAATTGCGTCCCCCGTCGCCTCCATGTTTTGATAGTGAGTTCCGCTCTTGGGCGTTTGTGACATCTTGCCGTGCATGAATCAAACATTGTGTTTCTTGCATCACAGCAATTTCTTAAAGTAATTGGTTGCAAATTTGTGGAAGATGCTATTGAAATGCAGTGTTTTTGTTTTCTCTCTTTACTGATCATTTCATCTATTTCCTGCACCTCTGTTCTCATCCTCTCTCCACCTGGCCAGTCCAATACCAGAGGTCCCCTCCTCCTTGCCTTCCACTTCACCAACCTCTGCATTCAACGGATCCATGTAGTTTCCACCTATTCGCAACACGCTTCTACCACCGAACTCATGTTCCTGCCCTCGATCATCATTTTGAAGGGATCGCTTGATGTGAGTCTGCCCTTCCGTCCCCTTGCATGTGTTTCTTTCCAAAGTAACCGCAGAAGGTGCAGCACCTGTCCTTTACCCTTTGGTCTTCTTATCATCCAGGGATCCAAATGAGTGCAAAAATATGCAACTTGTGAGCTGGGTTTAGCACATGTAGTTACGTGAGTATTAAGTCTCATCGCTCATGAGGTCCTGCTCCTGGGTCACTGGTCCTTTGCCTCTTCTGTGTGACGGCCTCACTGGTCACAGATCTCTTGGGTGCAACAGAACAGTTCTTAGAGTTGAAATGGTTGCAGCAGGTTCCCAATGTCGGGATCACTGCCCAAGTGAATCAGCAATTCACTTGCAATCCAGTGCACTGCGTTTGGTGTTCACAGTGAGGTGGTCATTATACTGGAGGAACCACGTACAAACACCAAGAAACTGCATCAATTCATAGGAGTGACCCTGATCTTCTGGTTGCCTGCCATTTGAAATCTCCGCCCCATTCCCACTCTGACCCACACACGATGACCATCTGCACTTACAATGAATCCACACACATGCCTGAGGAATAACATCTCATTTTATGTCCAGGTACATTGTAGCCTTATGCAGTCGATATGAAATTCTCTCACTTCCACCTGCCTGTATCAGGGTGAATCGGCCATGTCATCCATTTGTAATTTTTGTCTATGCTTATCTCTCTCTACTAGCCTAGCCCAGCCTGCATGGCATGTTCTACAACCCACGTATTAACAATGCATAGCACAGCCAAAGAAGTACAATGTTCTTGACCCTGTCACATTAAACCAGTCAGGCTCATCCCATCACTTTGGTGTTCATCTTGTTCCACACATTTCTCCCTCACTTTCTCCGCAGCTGAAGGTAACTTTTCTCCTGAAGAAGGTCCCAACCTGAAATGTTCTCGTTGGATCCAGCAGGCTAGGTTAGACTAGTAGGGAGGGAACAAAAATGTTGTCTGTGTATTTCGTTCCACAGATGCCGCCTGGCCTGCTAAGTTACTCTGTTCTTTGCTCAGTATCTGCAGTCTTCATTCATTCATTCATTCTTTCTTTCATAGTTCTGATGAAGTGAAAGGATCACTGTTTTTCTTTCCGCGGATGCTGCCTGACCTGATGAGTGTGTCCATCACTTCCTCGTTTAGTTTACCGATCACAGATTATGTATTGACATAGAATTGATGAATGAGAACAGAACAGAGCCCCTGATCTAAGATTGGCATAAACCCAGGAGCCGATGGAAAGATTTTCCAAATGGAGGGAGCTCGCCAGTCACATCTTGCTTTGCCTTCTTATCTCATGAATGATTGTTCGTTAGGGCCTGTCGGGATTTAGTAAGCCTGGGTATGGTGAGGATGTGGAAAGGCTGACAAGGCATTTGGGAGGCCAAAGCACGGAAAAGAGATTTGGCGATGGCAGTGAAGAGGCAATGTGTTCGTGTAACAGAATCAATACACTTACAAATTGTACTGTTGGTTGACTGCATACATCAATAAGAACCCAACATTTTAACATATCTGTACTAGTTATGCAGTAGCTCTGCTGAGCCTGCACTGGGAATTATTCAAATTGGACTGGCATATAAGTAGGACATCATTACAGTTGTCAAGGCCCCAGGCATTGAAATCTATTCATCTCCATTATGCAATAGTTCGATGCTGGTTGGTGTCAGGCAATGATGAAATGTGGTTCTGGTAAAACATTATGTGTTTATTCATTGGCACCATAGAACCGAGATGAACCTTCTCCCAGCAACTTGTATGCTCTGTTTATGCAATGGTCCCTCGTAATAGGAAATACAATGCCATTGGATCTTTTTTCAATCAATAGCCTCAAGAAACTGCAGGATGTCAACGTGAATAAGAATTGCAGATGCTAGTTTATGAAAAAGACACAAAGGGCTGGAGTAATTTCTTCGCCAGACTGAAGACGGGTCTTGAACCGAAAAGTCACCTATCCATGTTCTCCAGAAATGCTGCCTGATCCTCTGAGATACTCCAGTACTTTAAAAAAAACTTTGTTGGTAATCTAGCATCTGCAGTTCTTCGTGTCACCACAAATAATGCCCTCATCAACATTATTTAAAGAAAAACATCATCTATCTACATGTGCTCACTAACCTCAGGTGATGTACGGCACGTGTCAGATCTGTGTATTGCCATTGTCACCAAAAAATGCATGGCCATGGTCACCGTTGCAGTCCTTGCTTGGCTCCAAGGTTGCAGTGTGGCTGATGTGGGTGATAGATTGCAAAGATGATTAAAGCATTGATCCTTTCAGCAACTCCGCAGCCCCACTTCTCATTCTCACACTCACGCCAAGTTCCAAGTTTACTAATGGACCCACATCCGGCAAACAACGAAGATGTTAGCGAAAAATCTTCAGTGCTGGCCAAAATGTTTTACAACCTAAGCTGTGGAAAATACCACAGACACACAATTTGCAAAATTGCAGCAGCGTTGGTCTGCAGAAATCAACCATCAAACACCATGGTGATATAATTAATAGTTCCTTAAAATAATGTTGATGAGAGCATTATTCGTGATGACACAAGGAACTGCAAGTGCTGGTTTACCAATGAAGTCAAAAAAGTTCTGGGAGTATCTCAGAGGATCAGGCAGCATCTTTTGACAACATGGATAGGCAATGTTTTGGGTTGGGACCTTACTTCATTATTCTTGCCTGTTAATCTGTGTTCAGATATGCAAACATAATAGAGAGCACTGGCTGGAGTGTGAACTGAGGCCTTGGAATTAGTTTAGTTTATTGTCACGTACCAAGGGACAGTGAAAAGCATTTTTGTTGCAGGCAGATGATCCAGCCAGTGAAAGGATTATTCATAATTACAGTCAAGACATCCACGTTGTACCGATAAATAAAGATTTAAAACAGTGGAGAGATTGTAATATATGAAAGCAAATCCACTTCCGGGACCAGCACGCAAAGAGTCGCCAGGTGTGGGCGCCATCTTAATGAGCAATGCCTCGTCTGCATACACAAGGAACGTATTAAATGTGTGCGCACTAATAATAGAGGCAAGATGACATCCAGCTCAATTTATGGCACAATTCTGGCTCCTTCAGTACATAAGGCATATAACAGTAAGCGTCAGAGTTCCTAATTTTGGCACCTTTTTGCCAAACTGTGCAGGTTGCAAAGTGTTTAGTGTAAAATATGACTAAAAATGAGTTAGACTAATGCTAAGTGTCCTCTCATAAGAGAGCTCTATCTACAACTTAATTTTAATTGAAGTCCCATGACTGAATTTCAAATTTAATTAAATATTTTTCCTTTGTTATTATGCAGAACTGCATAGAGCGCCACATAATCACAATGCTCATCTTTTAGTTGATTGCTGTATTCATTTGCTTGGTTTGGTGCCTAACATGATTTCACAACATGTGTTGTTAAGTTGAAAGGTGAGAAAAAAATTGAGCAGTTGTGGACCAATTTGAATTGAACAATAATTTGTTGCAAAGTGCCATGCATTATGATCTGGAAACTGACTGCAAACAAATACAAAGGTCCCAACCTGAAATGTCGCCTGTCCATTCCATCCACAAATCAAGAGTCAAGAGTCAATTTAATTGTCATTTGGACCCCTGGAGGTCCAAACAAAATGCCGTTTCTGCAGCCATACATTACACACAAATAGACCCCAGACACAACATAATTACATTTAACATAAACATCCATCACATAGCTGTGATGGAAGGCCAAATAAACTTATCTCTCCACTGCACTCTCCTCCCCCCCCCCCCCCCGATGTCAGAGTCAAAGTCATAGCCCCCGGCTGGCGATGGCGATTGTCCCGCGGCCATTAAAGCCACGCCGGGTGGTGCGAGGTCGCACACCGGGTCTTGATGTTGGAGCCCCCGGTGTGCGCTCGCAGAGTCCGCGGCCATTCCAGCCGCGCGGGGCAGTGATGTAGGCCCCGCTCCAGGAGCTCTTCGACCCCGCAACTCGGGCGGGAGAATTCGCCGTTGCAGGAGCCCTGAAAAGCGGTCTCCCTCCAGGGAGCCGTGGGCTCCCGGTGCCGTCGTCCACAGACCTGCCGTTGAAGCCTCCGACTCTCCGGTAGCATCAGCAGCAGCAGCAGCAGCAGCAGCAGCAGCGCTCCTCCACCGCTCCACCCGCTCCGGACTCGGCCAGCTCCGCGACGGCAACGGTGAGTCGACACCTGAGTCCCCGGCTTCTTCCTGTTGGAGGCCGCTCCTCGTTGCGGCCTCAACGACACCTGAGACCCGACGAGAAAAGGTCGGGTCTCCAGAGCAGGGAGAGATTCAAAAAGTTTCCCCCCCCCCCCTCCCACCCCACCCCCCCCCCCCCCACACACACACCCCAACATAAAATAACAAAAAACTACATAAAAACACAGACAAAAAATAATAAAAACGCGGACAGGCTGCAGAGGCCGCTGCTGGCGAGAGCCGCGCCGCCTACCGGAGCGTGCTGCCCAACCCACTGAGTTATTCCAGTGTCTTCTTTGCTGTTCCTTGTGTCTACAAGAATTGTGGCCTCATCAACATTATTTAAAAGAACTATCTACTTGCTGACTGATTTCCTCAAACTTGTGCTGTAATTCTATAAATGTCATACTGTAACTGTTTCATACCTTCATCACTGTAAGTTTGGCACCTGATCCTATAATATAGTTTCATCGAGGTGACCGAGTCTCTATTGAATTGTTTGATATTAGTCTTGGTGGAAAAAACTATTATCTCGCTTAGCTTAAACACCAGCTTTGAATATTGGACTTTCATTTTGATTTACCTACAGTTTGGGCACCTCAGATTTGATTCCCATTCCTAATTTAGGATCACTTTATGATTCTAAAGGCTATCGAAAAAAAAAAATTCTATAGTGAAGAATTCAATTGTTATTGGTGTGACACCATGGGTGAGTAAATGCAATACCTTCATTTCATTAGTTTGGATCAGCTGGCAGCTCCTATCAAACAGGGTTGCATAGAGGCGCAGCTGGTAGAGCTGCTGCCTCTGCACGCCAGAGACCCAGGTTCGATCCTGACCTCGGGTGTTGCCTGTGTGGAGTTTTCACGTTCCCCCTGTGACCACGTGGGTTTCCTCCGGATGCTCCGGCTTCCACTTACATCCCAAAGACATGCGGGTTTGTAGGTTAATTGGCTTCTGTACAATTGCCCCTAATGTGTAGGGAGTGGATCAAATGGTGGAAGTGGTGTGATCAATGGTTGGAGCGGACTCGATGAGCCGAAAGGCCTGTTTCCATGCTGTATCTCTAAACTAAACTTAATCGTTAGATTGTTCGATCAAACTCCACTTTGAATATGAGAGCAAGGCAGATGTGTCTCATGGTGTTAATGACAAATTCCTCTTTGGGGTATTAAAATGAAGCTCCTTCTGACTGCTCAGGTGGCTCGGATGGATATGAAGATCAAAGCAACATCAGCTAATAGTGAATGCCACAGCTAACACCAATGCAATAAATGTCCTTCCAGCACTTAGGACATCTGTTCCTTATTATCTGCTGACCTCAAAGTATCTTGCTCCCAGTCATTCCAATTGAATTATTAACAGTGAGGATGGCATCTTGAACAAATAGCAGTTTTTAATACATATCATTTATAAGGTAGCAAGATTTCTCATACGAGTGCTATTAAGCAAATGTTGACCCAGTGATAACAAAGGAACCAAAGATGGGGGTGAATTAAAGGAGACATGTGAAGTAAAAACTACAGATTAGCCTAGTTTAGCTTAGAGATACAGCGTGCCCAACTGAGTCTGTGCTCACCACCAAATCCACATTGTACACTGGTTCAATATTTTCCCAGTTTTGTATCCAACACGCCAATGACATGTTCAGTGGCCAATTAACCTGCATGATCTAGAATAAAAAATGAAAAATGCTGATAAATCACAGCAGGTCATGCAGCATCTGTGGAAAGAGTATTGATCAACATTTTGGGTGGAAGAGCCTTCGTCAGAACTGAGGAAGGGTCTTCAGTCTGAAACGTTAATGGCTTCTTGCTCCACAGATGGTGACGGAACAACTGAGCTTTTCCTGCATTTTGTTTTTATTCCACATGTTCCTGAGCAGCTGCAATCCTTGTGCTACTTAATGTATGGTGGATGAATGGTGAGGGGAGTGAATCTTTAAGGTCGTATATGGGTGGAAACCCAAACAACATGTTTTATCTTGTCTGGCATTGTGCTTATTAAGTTCTGAAAACCCAACATTTACCTAAGCAAGTCAATGGTTCTTTATTATAACATGTACCGAGGTACAGTGATTATGTTTGCATACAATTCAGTAAATTATTACTGTACATGAGCATAATCCCAGATTAAATGCAACACACTGAGACCATATACACGGGTCGCCAGGTTTAGGCGCAATTTTCAAAGTCCAAGTTGCTTTAAGTGCAGCCGGTCATAAATGCCCATTGGCTTGGCAGCGTTACTGACTTGGCGTGGACAAGGGAAGATTTAGGCTTCTTCCACCATTCCGTGCCACTGTGGGTCAAGTCCGGTCCTTTGGGCTCCATCCCTTGGAGCAGCACGTGACCCAGTTGAGCCCCAGTCTGTTTCAAGGCCTCCAGCCATCACCTCCACTCAGATCGGCCAGCAAACCGTCATCCCTCGGACGACCGCAGACGACCTTGAGGGTTCGGAGGTAAGACCTCGGTTCCTCTTACCGTCGATACTATTCTAGCACACTCGTAACTTGTTCCTTTTATTGCATTATGTTGCAACGGCAATATTTGTGTGGCTGCTCCACTTAGTTTCACTTGTCCTTTGGGAAGGCAAGACACATCTCTATATGTGAATAGTATCCCATACCAATAGAGCTGAATTTAAATACCCACCGAAGTAGCCATTATAAAAAAAGTATTAAGGTAAAAAGAAAAAATTCCTTTTAAGATAAGGAAGCTACAAGGACTCCCAGAATCAATGCAACACCAAGAGGTTCAGTTCCAAATTATTCTTGCCTTAGTAGAACCACTCTGCAATTCAGTACCGTAGCATAGACAAAACGTCTTGCTCATTACTCAACTCAAGTGACCATGAAAAACCAGCAAATGCATTTATTTTCTGCCACGGGGAAATTTGCAGTGGCCTCAGTGTTGTTTGTGTTCACAGACCGACAACTGTGTGAAACTGCACGCTGAGCTTAAATGCAGAAGCTCCCAACCAACAGTGGCAGCAAGCTGGGTTACTGGCAGTCGTTGACCTGTAGTAACCCTCACTGCAGAGACAGCAGGCAGCTCTGCGCAGTCGCCCAGTGAGTTTTAATGTCTCCCGATGCAAATCGGCTACTGCAATGTTGGTCTGCCAGAAGGAAAGAAAATTGATGCTTAATCTATTTAATTAATACATAGACTTGACGTTCAGCTCTGAAAACCAGGTTTACAGAATAAGTCAAGTTAACAGAGCAATGTCAATACATTTCTATTGTCACCGGCTTTGTTTCTAATTACTTTTCCTGTCGAAATTTGTTCTTCCATATTGATTCTCTGCAGGTGCCTTCAGCCCTTGGATACCTAATTGGCCATAAAATTCTTCAACGCACTGCAGGAATGAGTGGATTCAAGCAAGCCTTATCTTGTCCGTATCTGTACATCTGTGCATCTCTTACACAGGAGTCACTGAACAGACACCAAGACCTGGAATCCAGAGCAATTTTTCTACTTTCTGAGTCGGGGCAGTAGAATTGTTTTGGGATATCTCAGCTACTAGAGGCACTGTCTCCCAGCGCCAGAGATCTGGGGTTTAATACTGACCCTGGGCGCTGTCTATGTGGAGTTTGCAACTCCGGGTGCTCCACTCACCTCTCACATCCCAAAGGCCTGTGCATTGGTAGATTAACTCTGAACTGCCCCTAGTGAAATGTGAAGAGTACTGAATAGTGAAAGGCTTCGGTAGAGTGGATGTGGAGAGGATGTTTCCACTAGTGGGAGAGTCTAGGACTAGAGGTCACGTCCTCAGAATTAATCCTTTGGGAAGGAGATGAGGAGGAATTTATTTAGTCAGAGGGTGATGAATCTGTGGAACTCTTTGCCACAGAAGGATGTGGAGGCCAAGTCCATGGATATTTTTGAGGCAGAGATAGATAAATTCTCAATTTGTACGGGTGTCAGAGGTTATAGGGAGAAGGCAGGAGAATGGAGTTAGGAGGGAAAGATAGATTAGGCTTGATGGGGCGAATGGCTTAATTCTGCCCCTATCATTTATGACATAGTGTGTGGATGAATGGGTAGAATTGGGGGTGTGGGTGTCAGGGTGGGGGTAATTTAATGGAACTGAGGAGAATTGAAAAAATAAGGTGAATTTGATTTATTTGGAGGCAGATATGGTGGTGGCATATTCAGAGGCTTTTAGATAGGTGCAAGGATATGAGAGCAATAGAGAGATATGGATCACATGCAGACAGATGAGATTTGACTAATTCGACACAGACATTGTGGGCTAAAGGTGTGTTCCTGTTTTGTGTATTGTTATCGCTGTGGAACCAGTGGGCCAAAGGACCTACTTCTGTATCATATCTTTCTATGACTAATTGCAGGTAACCATTGCTGAAATTGGTATATGGTCAAGGATTTCACCTGCAGCAGTGTTGCATTCCCTAATAGAGCATCCAGGAAACTAGAATGTTGTGTACAAACTAGATGTTGTGTAAAAAAAGGCCATCTTCTCTGGAGAAAGCAGGCTGGTGGAGGGGAAAGGCACAGCCAGAGAGGGGATGAGTATTTAAGAACGCCAATATCCATTGAATCTTAAGGTCTTATCAGGTGGTTTTGACTGTCAGAAATAAAGATGTTCAGAACCTAAGTCGAGCTAGATTGTTCACAATCTTGACTTATCCTAAATATTTTACAACCAAAGAAATGATTTCTGAATGCGTGGGAAGGAATTTCAGGTTCTGGTTTACACCAAAGATAGACACAGCATGCTGGAGCAACTCAGCGGGACAAGCAGCATCTCTGGAGAAAAGGTATAGGTGAGGTTTTGAGTTGAAATCCTTCTTCAGACTGAGAGTCAGGGCTTCTGAATTTTAGTCATTATTTTAATGAAGGAATGCCGCAGATGTGCTGAAAAAAATCCAGGTGGCTCGGTGGCCCAGCATAAGGACCCGGGTTCGATCCCAACTACGGGTGCTGTCTGTACGAAGTTTGTACGTTCTCCCCGTAACCTGCATGGGTTTTCTTCGAGATCTATGGTTTCCTCCCACACTCCAAAGACGTACAGGTTTGTAGATTAATTGGCTTGGTATAGTGTAAAATATTATCCCTAGTGTGTGTAAGATAGTATTAATGTGTGGGGATCACTGGTCGGTGTGGACTCAGTGGGCCGAAGGGCCTGTTTCTACACTGTATCTCTAAACTATTTTTAAAAAAAAGGTGCTGTACGGAAAGTGTTTTAGTTACTAAACCAATGTGTGATGTTTTACAGTGGTCACAGGGTGATGGTAACTTCCTAAACTTGGTCTTGCTGTGGGGTTGTGGTGGTTGAACAGAGGCTGCTAAAGATGGTGAACTTGAATGCAACGTACTTCAGAAGATGTAAATCTTCTAGAATCTAAATGACGTTACACCGCAGACATTTTATACCCTCTTTGCATTAAATGATAAACGCACTATTGTGTATCCGAGTTGAAACTGCCAGGTGATGGAAAACAATTGACAGTGTGTTCCCATTGTTTCTTGTCTGACAAGATATAGCTCTCCATTAATAGGACCCCACATCAATGCTCAGGAAATGTGCACCAGTTAATCAGACGTTTTAACATCGACCTGAACAGTTGATTTAATTTCTAAACAGAAAATGGTGCTTTGATTTCTACAGTAATGTTGGACTATTCCCAGCTGAGGGTCTGTCATGTGAAATTAAGGTCCAACCTGTTCAGGTCGATGTTAAAACCTCTGATGTGGGTTGCATGCTCTGTGGGAATGAGATGAAACGGAGCCCAAGTTGTTCACCATCAAAACCCATTTTATAATTCAATTTGCAATACCACTCAAGCCATTCACTCAACCTCTCATCATTGCAGCCTCCACAACTTGGCAACACTCTCAGATACCGGGATACCCTCATTGAAACCTCGAAGATAGACACAAAGTGCTGGAGTGACTCAGTGGGTCAGGCAGCCTCTCTGGAGAAAAAGAATGAGTGACGTTTCGGGTTGGGACCCTTCTTCTGATTCTCTTGAGTTTGAAGAAGGGCCCCGACCCAAAACAACACCCATCCTTTTTCTCCAGAGATGCTGCTTGACCGGCTGAGATACTCCAGCACTTTGTGTTTATCTTCGGTATATACATGCCTATACATCTAGACTCCTTGCTTTGCTAGTGCAGCCATGACTTGAAGGTCACCAATGCCCCAAGCAATGGAACTCCCCCACTTCACCTTTCCACTACTCCAACCTCCTCTTTTTAAGATGGTCTTTTGAAACCTGAATCCCTGACCAAGCTTTGATCACCACCTTTCATATCAAACGTGGTTCAAATATCCACTGAACTGAGATAGACAATAGGTGCAGGAGTAGGCCATTCGGCCCTTTGAGCCAGCACCGCCATTCAATGTGATCATGGCTGATCATCCCCAATCAGTACCCCGTTCCTGCCTTCTCCCCATATCCACTGACTCCGCTATTTTTAAGAGCTCTATCTAGCTCTCTCTTGAAAGCATCCAGAGAACCTGCCTCCACCACCGCCCCTGTGAGGCAGAGAATTCCACAGACTTACCACTCTCTGTGAGAAAAAGTGGTTCCTCGTCTCCGTTCTAAATGGCTTATTCCTTATTCTTAAACTGTGGCCCCTGGTTCTGAACTCCCCCAACATCGGGAACATGTTTCCTGCCTCTAGCATGTCCAAGCCCTTAACAATCTTATATGTTTCAAAGAGAAGACCCTCTCATCCTTCTAAACTACAGAGTGTACAAGCCCAGCTGCTCCATTTTCTCAGTATATGACAGTCCTGCCTTCCCGGGAATGTTTTGAAATAGACCTGGTTGCTCCTTCCAATATAAAATAAGTGTTAAACGTGGCATTTCTGCTTGGATTATTTCCTGTAATTAGTCCTGTATACATTCTGGATCCTCCTATCATTTTTAGTTCAACATCTGCGGTATTTTCTGCTTCAGTTTTTGTGTGCTGTTAGTTTGTGTGCCATTAGTCTGTTTCACTGCAAAATAAAGCAGCATTATTCATCACAGGAACCACAGGCCAGCCAACATACAGTTTGATTAAATCATAAATAGAGTTGGCGATTTCAGCACGTTGGTCCAGTCCCTTGCGTGTCAGAATAAAAATGATGCCTCAGTGATTGAATGGAGCTACATGCAATATAGGATGAGGCATCAGTCTTGTCAGATAGGAAGGTCTTGGTCTGCGTCAACAGTTTATGATGAGTTTTGAGTTAGAGATGCAGCATGGGGACAGGCACTTCAGCCCACAAGCTCATGCCAACAGTCGATCAACTATTCACACTGGCTCTGTGTTATCCCACTTTCACATTCCATTCCCAGCGCACTAGGGGAATTTCTTTTCACAGAAGCCATTGAAACCCACAAATCTGTACGTGTTTTGGATGGGGGAGAAAACCGGAGCACGTGAAGGGAGCCAAACGGTTCGCGGGAAGAACGTGCAAACTCCACACAGACAGCACCCGAGGTCAGGATTGAGCCCGGCTCTCTGGTGCTGTGATGCAATACCAGAATTCAAAACAAGAACCATGCAAGAATCTTTCCCAGTGTCTATATATTAAACATGGTCAGTATTGTTAGCATCTCCCTTTTCCCTTACACTGCAACATTGCCACCATGGAGAGAAGGAATGGGTTTCATTTTGGGTCAGGCCCTTCTTTAGACCCGAAACGTCACCCATTCCTTCTCTCCAGAGATGCTGCCTGTCCCGCTGAGTTACTCCAGCATTTAGTGTCTATCTTTGGTGTAAACCAACATCTGCAGTTCCTTCCTACACATCATTGCCATTCATGTGGTCCTCTGGAGCGACATTCCTTTCCTTGTTAGAGTGGTGTCCCCACTGGACACAGTCCCTGAATGTCCAGCAGCGGAAAGACCTTAGCCCATGGTTTTCACCCACAAAGTTTTTGCTCTGGTGAGTTTATTATTTTCAGTCAGGGTAAGCATACAAATTCAACTCTTTAAAGTCATGATCACAGCCTACACAACTGGCTAGAGTCAGCATTGTCTTGATCTATTAGTGAATCTGGGAAATGATTAGGGAAGTTGCTGCCTTACAGCGAATGCCGCGCCGGAGACTCGGGTTCGATCCCGACAACGGGTGCTCGTTCTCCCCGTGACCTGCGTGGATTTTCTCCGAGATCTTCGGTTTCCTCCCACACTCCAAAGACGTACAGATTTGTAGGTTAATTGGCTTGGTAAATGTAAGAATTATCCCTAGTGTGTTGTGTGTTGTAGAATAGTGTTAATGTGCGGGGATCGTTGGTCGGCGGGGACCCGGTGGGCCGAAGGGCCTGTTTCCGCGCTGTATTTCTAAACTAAAACTAAACAAAACTATTGAACACTGCTTTGAGTTGACGCAACAACTGAGCTGTTGCAACCCAAATTCCAAATGTTCACCATTGGTCGGCGAGGACTCGGTGGGCCGAAGGGAACTTTCCGTACTGTATAACTAAACCAAACTAAACTAAACTAATTCAATACTATTAAACTAATAGTAAATTGACATAGTAAATAATTCAATACATTGGTCTTGTAACATTGATTGCGGGGTCAATATTGGGTTGCCCCACCTGACTCCTGTCCCACTGATAGTTTGCAGCCATCATGTTTGCTGCAAGGGTTTCACGGTCAATTGCCTGGGATGACCAAGAATTGCATATGATCAGCAGGCAGGGTGGGGTCGATCGCAGGGCTTCCTGTTGACGAACATGAAGCTGGCCAGAGACTCTGTCGATTGAGCAATTGGAAGTACAGCAATCGCCTCATTAAACATTATTGCTGAAAACTATCAGGAGTGAATCTCCACTTGGTTTAGGCAGCCCAATATTTATCACTCAATCAATGTTACATCACTCTGCAGAAGGGTCTCAACCCAAAACATTACCTATCCATGATCTCCAGAGATGCTGGCCAACCTACTGAGTTGCTCCAGCACTTTGTGTCTTTTTTTTGTAAACCAGCATCTGCAGTTCCTTGTTTTACCATTTTACTGCACCACTGCAAACTCTCTTCAAGGGAACAGTTCTATAGACTTTACTTTAGAGAATACAGCGCGGAAACGTACCCCTTCGGCCCATCGTGTCCGCACGGGCCGGTGATCGCCCCGTACACTAGCACTTTCCTGCACACTAGGAACAATTACCGAAGCTAACTAACCTACAAACCTGTATGCCTTAGGAGTGTGGGACGAAACTGGAGCACCCGAAGAAAACCCATGCGATCTCGGGGAGAACGTACAAACTCCGTGCAGACAGCACCCGTAGTCAGGATCTAACCCGGGTGTCTGGTGCTGTAAGGCAGCAACTCTACCATTGCATCACTATGCCACCCTGTTCTGTGAGACCCTCTCTCACTGCTCCTCTCTGTGATTCCTGCTGGTCACAGTTTAAGGAGAAGGGGGAAATCTTTTAGGACCGAGATGAGGAAAACATTTTTCACACAGAGAGTGGTGAATCTCTGGAATTCTCTCCCGCAGAAGGTAGTTGAGGCCAGTTCATTGGCTATATTTAAGAGGGAGTTAGATGTGGCCCTTGTGGCTAAAGGGATCAGGGGGTATGGAGAGAAGGCAGGTACAGGATACTAAGTTGGATGATCAGCCATGATCATATTGAATGGCGGTGCAGGCTCGAAGGGCTGACTGGCCTACTCCTGCACCTATTTTCTATGTTTCTATGTTTCTATGCTGCTCAGTCTGAAGAAAGGCCTGGCCAGACATGTCACCTTTCCATGTTCTCCAGAGATGCTGCCTGGCACGCTTAGAAGCTCCACTGATTTGTGTCTTATTAGGTAAACCAGTATCTGCAATTCCTTGTTTCTAAAAAAATGATTGGATCTTTCTTACGCTGGGATTTTAGAGTGTACATGTTGACTGTGGAGTGAATCTCAACTGAGCCACTCGGCGAAGTAATGGCAACTCCAACAAGGTAGCAGTGCCTTAGGCCCCTGTCCCACTTAGGAAACCTGAACGGAAACCTCTGGAGACTTTGAGCCCCACCCAAGGTTTCCGTGCGGTTCCCGGAGGTTGCAGGTGGTTGCCGGAGGTTGCAGGTAGTGGAAGCAGGCAGGGAGACTGACAAAAACCTCCGGGAAACGCACGGAAACCTTGGGTGGGGCGCAAAGTCTCCAGAGGTTTCCGTTCAGATTTCCTAAGTGGGACAGGGGCTTTAGGATTGCATCAGAGTGTCAACTTAGACTTCATGTCCTTGAGAATATGGAGCAAGATTTAAATCCTCTGACTTGGAGATAAGCCTGTTTGCCGCCCACTGACATCCAATACAAATTCAATCATGCCGCATTGTCCAAAACAGCATGTGAACTGTGGCTACCACGGATGGTGCAATCACCTTTTTTTCTGGCAAGTGTAAAATTTTAATCTTGTTCCTAATTACATAAATGGATGAGAAAATTAATATTTCATCCCTAAAGAACCAGTTTGGACTTGTTGATAGGCCAGCTTTTCTATATAAAACCCGTTGTACTGGCAGGCACATATTTGTCTTCCATTCAGTTTTACTGAATAATTAATAGGTTAAATTATCTTTTTCTTTTACTGGTTAATTTTGGCCCATGTTTAATGCTTTGAGGCATTAAATTCTCCCATTTCTGACAAGCTCTATTAAAAGTGTTAATCCCATTAAACTGTGAATGGACTGCAATTGGGCCAGGGAAATGTTATCCAAAGCTGCCCTTTCCATTCACGGCGTTAGACTGTCGGAGAAAGAGGAGCCATCACGTGTCCCATTTGTGGCTGATAGCTTGCCTGAATGCCATTTTCCAGCACCGTCTGTGTATCCTTTGACGACCAGAAAACGTTAGGGCGGCACGGTGGCGCAGCGGTAGAGTTGCTGCCTTACAGCGAATGCCACGCCGGAGACCCCGGTTCGATCCCGACTACGGGTGCTGTCTGTACGTTCTCCCCGTAACCTGCATGGGTTCTCTCCGAGATCTTCAGTTTTCTCCCACACTCCAAAGACGTATAGGTTTGTAGGTTAATTGGCCTTGGTAAATGTAAAAAATTGTCCCTAGTGTTGTGTGTGTGTGTAGGATAGTGTTAATGTGCGGGGATCGTTGGTCGGCGCGGACCCGGTGGGCTGAAGCGCCAGTTTCCGCGCTGTATCTCTAAACTAAAACTAAACTATCGATCTCTGCTTTGAAATGATGCAGCAACTGAGCTGTTGCAACCCAAATTCCAAATGTTCACCAAACAGAGGGGGAAGAATTCCCCCTCATCTCAGTCTGAAATGGCCTATCCTTAATTCTGGAAAGGTGCCGCCTAGTTCTAGAGTATTTAACCCAGTGACACGCCTTCAAAGCATCGAGACTGTCAAGCCAAAATGTTGTCATGATAAGAGCAGTAGGACTGTTGCGGAGTCTTTCCAAAGAGCTTGTACAGGGACAATAGGCCGAATGGCCTACTTCTGTGCTACAGTAAATGTAAAGGTGCCAATTCTTCATGTCATTGCACGGGACAGAGATGCGAGATTAAGCACTTGAATGCCAGAAGTGATGTTGTCATGATATATGGGGAAAATAAGAGAAGACTGATCAAACCAATAGAAAAGATATAATGAGACCACGTTGTCAGGGATCAGCTCAAACAAGAGTGTTTTGTAACTTTATTTTCAGATGTATCTTGAACACTCAAGCAGGGGCAAGAATAAATGTGTGTGTGTGTGTGTTGGTGACACATACAGTAAATCACAGCCCATCCTGGCGTGACCACCTTATTATGTTTCCATACAAGTACTAATGACTGTCCCATTCCTGTAAGAGCTTCAGTCATGTTGAGGAATCTGTTCCACGCTAATAATTCCCAGTGCAATATTTTGAGCTTATTTTGTGTAAGTCACTGGCCCAGGATACCATCAAAACCGTTTGATGTCAAATGATCTTTACCATTGTATATATTACAGCACAGATGTAGGCCATTTAGCCTATTGTCCCTGTACAAGCTCTTTTGAAAAACTCTTTAACTGTCTGAACAGTCTTAACCCAACATGCAGCGGCACTTATCCATGTTCTCCAGAGATGCTGCCTGACCTGCTAAGTTACTCCAGCACTTTGTGTGTTTTTTTAAATCATCATGGTTTCACCCCATAGAGACATCTCCCCATTCTCCCTGTTGCTATCCAAGATTTTTTGGCCCACCCCCACCTCTCTTTCAACTTTTCCTGTCCTACCACAACCAGCCTGAAGAAGGGCCTCGACCCAAAACGTGGCCTATCCATGTTCTCTGGAGATGTTCTCTGACTAGCTGAGTTACTCCACCACTTTGTGTCTTTTTTTTGTAAACCATTACCTGCAGTTCCTTGTTTCTACTGCTCTCTCCAACTGTGTTCAATTGCCTCTTAAATGTTTAAAAATAATTGGATTTAAGCCCCGCATCCAGTAATAGATGCCAAATCGATATTGTGGAATTCGTTGCCACCGAAGACTGTGAGGCCAGGTCAATAGATATCTTTGAGGTGGGAATTGATAGATTCTAGATTAGTACTGATGTCAGGGGTTATGGGGAGAAGGTAGGAGAATGGGTTTGAGAGGGAAAGGTAGATCAGCCATGATTGAATGGGAGAGTAGACTAGATGGGTTGAATGGCCTAATTCTACTCCTATCACCTATGACCCTATGACCTTATACTGAAAAGAGCGTGGAGATTTACTGGGACAGCGATGGGGAAAATAAACTTCATATGATGCAACGAACATCTGATAATTATTTTTGAAGTCCACACCCCTCATCCTTCTCACAATTTGGAAGATTAGGTCTGATGAGAACAGTAACATAGAAACATAGAAAACGGGTGCAGGAGGAGGCCATTCAGCCCTTCGAGCCAGCACCGCCATTCATTGTGATCATGGCTGATCGTTCCCTATCAATAACCCGTGCTGCCTTCTCTCCATATCCCTCAACTCCACTAGCCCCTAAAGCTCTATGTAACTCTCTCTTAAATCCATCCAGTAACTTGGCCTCCACTACCCTCTGTGGCAGGGAATTCCATAAATTCCCAACTCTTTGGGTGAAAACGTTTTTTTTCTCACCTCAGTCTTAAATGACCTCCCCTTTATTCTAAGACTGTGGGCCCCTGGTTCTGGACTCGCCTCACATTGGGAACATTGTTCCTGCATCTAGCTTGTCCAGTCCTTTTATAATGTTATATGTTTCTATAAGATGCCCCCTCATCCTTCTAAACTCCAGTGAAAACAAGCCTAGTCTTTTCAATCTTTCCTCGTATGACAGTACCACCTTCTTCAGTCGCTGCACGATATCTGAACACTGGTGTATTTTCTATTTAGTGGAGCAACGGGCATCTTTTTTGCACTGCTGTGAATTCAGCAGAACACATTTTCCAGGTCAGACCAGCGTGCGTTGTGCAAAGGGTGAAGCATTTAGCCCAGCAGGGCATTGTACTAATTGGTGTGCAGTACGCTTATACATCATGAATCATACCACACCTCCTCACCATCAATCTTCTGGAATCTATTCTACAATCGCCCACTGGAAGGATTGTCTCAGGAAGAATATTTGTAATTACATTGTGTCAGGGCAATGTATTTGAATCGAGAGTATTAATGGAATATGGGGCCATAGACAACATGATGGAAATAAAATGATAGCACAAACTAAAATATGAGTAATCCATTCACCCTGCAAAACATTTAATGGCACAATATTCATAGATTTGGGGCACAAAGTCCGCAGGGGACCATCAACCACTCATTTACACTAACCTTAGATTATTCTCTCCTCTCTTTCAATTAATTCCCCCCAGATTCATTCCCTCACGAGCACCCTTGGGGCAATTTTGCAATAGCAATTTCAACTTCCGATACACATGTCTTTGGGATGTGGGAGGTAACTGGGGCACCTAAAATTGACCCGCATGGTCAAAGTAAAAGCGTGCATACCACACAGACCGTACTCTTTAGATTTCAGACTTCAGAGATACAGCGGGGAAACAGGCCCTTCGGCCCACCGAGTCCATGCTAACCAGCGATCATCCCTTACACTAGCACTATCTTACACACTGGGGACAATTTATGGAAGCCAATTTATCTGCAAACCTGTACGTCTTTAGAAAGTGTTGGGGGGGGGGGGGGGGGGTGGAGAGAGATGGGAGAGTGTGGGGGGGAGGGGGGATTGTGGACAGTGGGGGTAGGGAGGGTGTGGGGGGAGGGGGTGTTGTGGGGAGTGGGCGGAAGAGGTTATGGAGGGAGTGGGAGGTGTTTGCTGTTATCTGTTTCTGCAAAGTTGGCCATTGTTTGCAGCTTTATTTCCAGCATTGCACGATGATGTCATCTTCCTCGCTCGCACAACGCTAATCGTGTAACAAGATATGCTCCTGAACTGAGGTTTTGTTAGCTGTTGGCATCTAATTGAAGTGTTTAAAATACGTTTGAGTGAGGAAAAGCAGAGTCTGAGAGCTAATGAAAGAGCCTGCCAGCTCGTGTTAATCAGCTGTTGACACTGCCTGGAAATGCATCAACATTCGGTTTTGCATTTGTTGAGATGTTGAAAGGAGATCTCATCTTCAACTTGATTTTAACGTTTTCCAACAACCTTTTAGAAGCATTAATTGTTTTCCCCACCTCTCTGGCTACAACATGTTCCATACCTGATGCCCACCTTGTTAGCATTTGAAGTCTACACACTCTAGACATCCTAGACTCATGCAGATTGGAAACAGGCCCTTCGGCCCAACTTGCCCATGCTAACCAAGATTCCCATCTGTGCTCATTCCATTTGCCTGTATTTGATCCGTATCCCTCCAAACTTTATTATCCATGTAACTGTCCAACTATCATTTAAATGTTACAGTAAAAATAAACTGCAGAGGCTTAATTTATATTTGGTTTATACCAAAGATAGACACAAAATTCTGAAGTAGCTCAACATCTCAGTAACGCCTCTGGAGACGTTTCAAGTTGGGCCCCTTCTTCAGCATTTAACCCAGCATTTTGTGTCTATCATTTAAATGTTGTTGTTGTACCTATTTCAACTACTTTCTCTGGCAGGTCATTCCAGAAACCCAACGCACTCTGTGTGGAAAAGGTTGCCCCCTGTTCTTGGTTTCCCAAACCTGCGGAAAAAGTATCTGTGCATACATCCAGTCCACTCCCCTCATGTTTTTGACCACTATAATAGTCATTGTCATACAACATAAAACAAGGCCTATTGGCTCAACTCAATGCATATGGCAAGGCTTATTGATCACGTTTGGAAACTCTCTGTTCCTGCCACTTCTTTCAGCCCCTGACAGTGCTTATGAATGTCATAACTGACTAAAACTGGACATTGTATCTAACAGCTGAGGTATCGGAACAGGATAGCTGTTTGCAAATAGTAGGAAGACAAAAAATTAGACATGATCAGAATGGGACTAGCTAAATATAACAGCGATTTATGGGTGGCACAGCGGTAGAGTTGCTGCCTTACAGCACCTGAGAGCCCGGTTTGATCCCAGCTACGGGTGCGGTCTGTATGGAGCTTGTACATTCTCCCCGTGACCGCGTGGGTTTTCTCCAGATGCTCCAGTTTCCTCCCATGCTCTAAAGTCGTACAGGTTTGTAGGTTAATTGGCTTTGGTATGTTGTTAAATTGTCGCTAGTGTACAGGATAGAGTTAGTGCACGGGGTGATTGTTGGTCGTCGTGGACTCAGGTGGGCCGAAGGGCCTGTTTCTGTAAAGTCTAGAGTGAAGTGATGGAGCACTTGTTAAAGTTGCCCATTTATCATGTCCACCAGTAGCCAGGTGTAGGGTGTTCTGTCCCTACTACATTGTTCCAGCACCACAGTCTGTCAAATGACTAATTTAGTGGCCTCCTCACATATAAGAGGCAGTAAATTAGAGATAAATGTCCTCCCATCATATTACTTAAAAACAAGTTTCCCTTCATGTAATCGTTTCTGAAAGGGATTTTATTGTTTTGCATTTTAAATGAGAACAATACATCAACTATATTTATATTCCAACAAATTGCAGTTCTAAATTACGTAGATGATAAATACATATTTTCGCTCTTTGCAGCTGAGAGGGCACTTGGCTCGTGACAATTATTAGATGCCTCTTCCAGAGACCCAAACAAAATGCCTCTCCCAATGGTTCACTCACTCTTTCCCTCCCAAACCATCCCTTCCCCAGGTAATTTCCCCATGCAACCACCTGTACATATACCTCCTCCTTTGCCTCCATCCCGGGACCCCAGCAATCCTTCCAGGTGAGACAAAGGTCACGTGAACCTCCTCTAACCTCATCTACTCCACCCAGTGTTCCTGAAGTGGCCTCCTATACCATTGATGTATGATCCCTTAATTCTACCAAATATTGTTAAAACACATTTTATTCAGGAAATAAAATCTGCCTTCCTTATATTATCTGACCTACATGTCACTCCAGACTCATTCACAGCTCAGACTGAGAGACGTGACCCTCTCGCTCCCCCATCTTGCAGAGACTGACTGAGGCACTCAACACTTCTGGGTTTTATAGACCCTCCGGAAGGGGTGTGGCGTTCAGGAGAGAGAATTACAAAATGTTTTAAACACTAATAACTCTTTTATTTTTAATCGATGGGAAAAATCCTCTTGTCCTGCGCTGCGGAGGGGGACTCTGAGTAAGATGGCCAAAGATCACAGCCATAAGTGGCAGCGTTTTCTCTAAAATCAATGTACAGAACACCAGGAAGTGGCCAGGATCAGATTTTTAGTAATATAGATATCTGAAGTAAGGATGTGAATTCATTAAAACTTTGTGGCTTAACCTGCGGTGTTGAATTGAATTGGATTGAATACTTTATTGTTACATGTGACAAGTCACAGTGAAATACCTTGCTTGTTTACCATGCCAATGTACAAAAAAATAGTTGCCCATAAACAGTGCATACAAAGTTACAAATCCCCCCCCCCCCTCCCCACCGCACCAGTTACCCCTTCTTCTTCTCCCCCTTCCCCTCCCTCACGGTGTCCCCCCACTCCAGGTGTATTCTGTCCCTTTAGTTTAATCACCAACTCCCTTGCTTCAGAGTCACAAGGTTTTTGTTTCAATGCTTAGTTTTATTTCAATTCAAGGGGCAGCACAGTGGCGCAATGGTAGTGCTGCTGTCTTACAGCACCAGAGACACCAGGCTCAATCCTGACCAAGGGTGCTATCTGTACATTCTCCCTGTGACCGTGTGGTTTTCTCCAGGTGCTCTGGTTTCCTCCCAAAGGTTTAGAGGTTAATTGGCTTTGGTAAAATTGTAAATTGTTCCTAGTGTGTAGGATAGTGCTAGCATATGAATTGATCACTGGTTGGCTTGGACTCAGTGGACCCAAGGGCCTGTTTCCACGCTGTAACTCTAAAGTCTAAAATCTAAAGCTGAGCAAAGGAGCGTAAACGTTCTACTGTAAAATGACCCTCCTGGATAGTAATGTCAGAGCAATGCTGGATTCCCAGATAATGATCCAGCAAGCTTAACCTCTCCTGAATCTAGAGGATGATAAGAATAATAATAAAACTTACAATCAATTGAGCCTCATTTAGGGAAATTTGGAGCTCAGCTGACTCCTTGTGATGCTGGGTCTGGATATTAATGTTACCATCTCAGCTAGCGAGGCTTCATTCCCCTCAATTACCAGAAATAGGCGAACCAGTCACTTTAAATCTCACCTTGTTTAACATCACATTTATTGAAGTAATGACTCAGAGGAATTTAAAATAAATGTTATTCTTTTGCTCAGGCTCAGATGTCATTTGTTGCCGGATACTTGCAAATTCTCGGCCATAACTGTAATTCAAATAGACATTCATGGATTTATCACGCATATGATGATAAATATTCTGCCATAACAATGTACTTTACTGTTACATTGGATGGATCAAGGTCAACTGCATTGGTATAATTCTTCTATCTCCCAAATCACAGCCTTCTTGTGTTTTTTTTACACAGTTTTTATGGCAATTTAAATTAATCTTTAAGCCTGTCTAGCACATAACAAGAAGACTTCAATCTATCCTGAATTTAAATTAATTTCCAAAGATCGACACAAAATGCTGGAGTAAAGGGCCTGTCCCACTGCGGCACTAATCCACTAGTTCTGGCGAGTTTGTCCTCGACTCATATGCGACCAGCATAGTCGACACAAGGTCCTAGGAGGTCTTCGTAACTCTCCTTCATGCTTGAGAGTAGTCCCCGCGTACTCGAGGCCTCAGCTAGGTCGCCGCGTATTTTTCAACATGTTGAAAAATGCCCGCGAGTTAAAAAAAGGTCGCTACTTTTTTTACTCGTAGGTTCAGTCATAGTAGGTCGTAGTAAGTCGGCATGTTAGTCGTAGGTAATTGAGGGTAGTTGAAGGTAGTCGTAGATAGTCTTCATCATAGTGGAAGGGAGGTCGAAGGAAGTCGTCTTCACTCTCCACTTTTCGGTGTCCAATTTTCCCGAAGTTAGTCGTAGCTAGTCGAAGCTAGACTTCAACATAGTCAAAGGTCTTCTACATAGTCGAAGGAGGTCTTCAACATGACATTTTTTCAAACTCTCCTAAACTCTTCTAAACTCGCCAATTAGGTTGCCGCGGTGGGACAGCCCCTTAACTCCGCTGGTCAGGCAGCATCTCTGGAGAAAATGGATGGGTGATTTTTCGGGTTCTTCAGTCACTTATCCATTCTCTCCAAAGATGCTGCCTGACCCAATGAGTTACTCTAGTATCATCTGTCCACCTTTGGTGTAAACCAGCATCTGCAATCCCTTTTCATTAAATTGCCAAGGATCAACTATTCCAATTAAACCCATATTTTCATGCACTATTTAACTTTGTCTTTTAGGGTACAAGACTCTTTTAAAATGTCTATCCGGAAGGTTCTGCAGTCGGGAGCTAATCGGCATCATGGGTCCTTCAGGCGCTGGGAAGTCCACCTTCATGAATATTTTAGCGGGGTACAGGTGAGTGTCAAATGCTTATTGCTATTGATTCTTGCATCGTTACACTGATTAACTGTTTACCAATAAAAAAACATTAGTGAACTTCATTTGCTGCATCTTAGCTCATAAAACATTGCTAGAAAGAAATGATTTGGTCCATTGACATTTGTGACATGTCTTATCCTTATGAGCAACTGTTGCTCATAAGGATAAGATAGTTATTAATAAACCCAGATATTTGTTGGAATATGGTACTTGCTATCAAAGACCTAGTTAAGTAGAGGCCACTGTGAAGTGTATAAGGGAATGTGCATTGAGAGTGAGCATCGGACTGTTGGGCCGAATGGCCTTGGTTGGTTATAATTCGATACTTTGACAAAGAATAATTATTTTATGATTTACTTGTGCTTCTTTTAGGAAAACGGGAATGAAAGGCCAGATCCTTGTAAATGGGCAGCCACGGGACTTGCGAACATTCAGAAAGATGTCCTGCTACATCATGCAAGATGACATGCTGATGCCACACCTCACTGTACTGGAAGCCATGATGGTATGTATCTGGGGAGCAGACCTGCTATTTACACGTGACAAGTAGCAACAACCTGCGTGACCCGGGTGTCAGGGGCTACGGGGAGAAGGCAAGAGAATTGGTTTGAGAGGGAAAGATAGATCATCCATGATTTAATGGCGGAGTAGGCAATGGGCCGAATCCGCTCCTATGTTTTCTTTTGGTTAGTTTAGAGAGACAGAGGCCCTTAGAGAGACAAACAGGCCCTTCGGCCCACCAAGATCCCCGCCCATTAACACTATCCGACATGCACTAGGGACAGTTTACACTTATACCAAGCCAATTAACCTACAAACCTGTACATCTTTGGAATGTGGGAGGAAACCAAAGATCTCGGAGAAAACCCACGCGGTCACTGGGAGAATGTACAAACTGTACAGACAGCACTCGTAGTCGTGATCGAACCCGGGTCTCTGGCGCTGCAGGTGTTGCAAGGCAGCACCCTTACCACTGCGCCACCGTGTCTTGTGAACTTATGACTCTTGTTTGGGGATTTGTCTCATCTGGTGGCCATGTTTAATTCTGGCTGCGGCACTATAGGAAATACATCAATATACTAAAATACAACTTTCCATGTTGTATCTCACTGTGACTTCACATGTTTTTCTGAGAGACACAAACATTAAGTTGACTTAACTTGGAGATATTCAAAATCATGAATAACGTTCCTTAAGAGAAGCACGTTGCATTGGGCGGTACCCGGAAATCTCTGATTTAAGATGATTATCAAAAAAGGCGTTTTTTTTACAATCAAGATGTTTAATATAATTAAAAAAAGGATCTGCAGATGCTGGTTTATACCAAAGATCGGCACAAAATGCTGGAGTAAGTCAACGGGTCAGGCAGCACCTCTGGAGAAAATGGATGGGTGACGTTTCGGGTCGGGACCCTTCTTCAGATTCAGTTGGAAGAAGGGTCCTGACCCAAAACATTACCTATCCATTTTCTGCAGAGATGCTGCTGGATCCACTGAGTTACTCCAGCATTTTGTGTCTATCTTTGATGTTCAATGTGATGGACGTATATATTTGGATAAATGATACTGAATAAAGCCAGCAGTTCCTAACAGAACTATAATCATCCAGCTATCCAATCAGAAGGTGTAGACAGCACAGTGTCACAGCGGTAAAGCTGTGGCCTTACAGCGCCAGGGTCTTCGGTTCGATCCTGACAATGGGTGCTGTCTGTACAGAGTTTGTACGTTCTCCCTATGACTGCGTGGGTTTTCTCCAGGTGCTCCAGTTTCCTCCCACACTCCAAAGACTTGCAGGTTTGTCGGTTAATCAGCTTTGTTAAAAATTGTGAGTTATCCCTGGTGTGAACGGAGGTGCTAGTGTACGGGTGATCGCTGGCGGACTCATTGGGCCGAACGGCCTATTTCCATGCTGTATCTCTAAAGAGTCCCTGACCTCTGCAAACCTGCTCTGAGGTCAATAGTTCGCTGTCGGGTTCCAGAGAGAGGGCCAAGAGGACTGAAGTCACAGGTCGTCAGATGTGAGCCAAAGGAAGCAGTTGATGGGCAGGAGCCAAGAACTGCAGGGATGCAGAGGTGGAGCCAAGAACTGCAGGGGTGCCTGGAGCCAAGAACTGCAGGGATGCAGAGGTCCTGGAGCACAGAGCCTGCAGTAGCTTCTATAAATGCAGTGGGAGTGCGGGCATGGAAAACTTCAACACATGGATTGAGTTTTAATTGATAATCACTGGTGGAGAAGCAAGAGTTGTTTGGAGAAGGGATTATACTTTAGGGATTTAAAAAGGCTGGTTTTAACTTGCCAACTACCACCGTTTGAGGATCTGGTTTCACATTCTGCCAGGTCTTTCTTTAGTTTAGTTTAGTTTAGTTTAGAGATACAGCGCGGAAACAGGCCCTTCGGCCCACCGGGTCCGCGCTGACCAGCGATCCCCGCATATTAACACCACCAGGGACAATTTTTACATTATACCAAGCCAATTAACCTACAAACCTGTACGTCTTTGGAGTGTGGGAGGAAAGCGAAGATCTTGGAGAAATCCCACGCTGGTTGCCTTTTTTACAAGTGGTGTGCTGTGGGGTTAAACGATGGGATTGAACATGCCAACCCTCATTTCAGGTGGGATGCTAAGAACCAATGCACAGGCAGGAACGTGCACATCAGACTGTGCCTGGGTTGTAAAACAGAGCATCAAACACACTCTGATGCCCAATTCCTTGATTTATAAACAACTGCGGGTCCCAACAATCGGAAATAAAAGTATGCAATGCTGGAAATACTCAGCAGATCAAGAAGCATCTGCAGAAAGAGGAACAGTTAACGCTTCTAATTGGTGACCATGCGTAGAAAACCGTACATTTCTGATACAAGTTGGAGAAACTGGTTACTTAGAATCTAAATGTCCAAAAACCAGAACTTATTCAATGATTCCGAGCGGCAGAGGAAACGTTAAAGATGGTGTAATCGTGACATTCTCAATCGGCTTGTCCTTGTTTGCCAAGCAAGAGAACTGGTTTGCAAATCAATTCACCAGATTACATTACCACTGATAGCAGGATCAGGTCTCTACAAGAGTGGCGATCCATTTCATGGATTGAAAGAGTGTAGGATGGAGATCGTTGTACAATGATTCTTCCTCCTCCGTTTGCACGCTGGTTTTGTTTCTGCAACACCGCTGTGTGCCAGCTTTGCGAGCCATTTATTTTGAAAGGAAGCAACAAAAAAAAAACGAGCGCCAACGTGTTGAATTGAAAGGATCTTTCTGCGGTTCTTTAGAAACAGCAGAGGGAAAAAATGCAAAGAGGCTGAACGGGACACAAAGGCACAGGAATAAATCCCTACAACAAATGGTCTCCACCTGGGCAAACTGCAACCCAATCTCCGGCAATCACTCCCGCACTGGCCTCAGATTCCAAGGTTGAATAGTTCAACCGTGAGTGGGCCTCAATTCCCGCTCATTTCTAATGTTACTTTAAATTTCTGTGCAGAGGATTCACGAGTGAAATAGTTCCGTTGACTTCACTTCGCTGAAGCAAAGGACATTGGGGCGGCACAGTGGCGCAGCGGTAGAGTTGTTACGCCGCCAGAGACCTGGGTTTAATCCTAAGTATAGGTGCTGTGTGTATAAAGTTTGTACGTTCTCCCCGTGACCTTCATGTGTTTTCTTCAGGTGCTCCGGTTTCCTCCCACGCTTCATACATGTACAGGATTGTCGGTTAATTGGTTTCAATAAAATTGTAAATTGCCCCTAGTGTGTAGGGTAGCGTTAGTGTACGGGGTGATCGCCGGTCAACATGGACTCGGTGGGCCGAAGGGCCTGTATTCCCGCTGTATGTCTAAAGTCTAGAGACGCAGGTTAGCTCCTACTGTGCGTGTGTGTGTTTATCACAGATTCAGAATGGCTGTGCGTATCTACACTGAAACGGTTGGAGCATCGTAGAAGTAAGACAATTTGCAAGACAAAAGAAGAACAGATTCTATCTAGTCCAAAAATAAACATGGAATGCTGGAATAACTCAGCGGGACAGGCAGCATCTCTGGAAAGAAGGAATCTATCTAGTCCAAAGATCATAGAGCAGATCTAGTCCACCTTACCCAATTATAATAGTTCCTGGGCACAAGAGACTGCAGATACTGGAATCTTGAGCAAAACACAAAGTGCTGGAGGAACTCCACACGTCAGGGAGTATCTGTGGAGGGATTGGACAGATGACCCTGTCAAGATGCTCTACAGATGCTGCCCGACCTGCTGAGTTCCTCCAGCACCTTGTGTTTTGCTCAAGATTACAGTCTGAAAAAGGGTCCCGACCCAAAACGTTGTCCGTCCATTCCCGCCCCTGACGCTGCCTGACCCGCTGAGTTCCTCCAGCACATTGCGTTTTGCTCAAGTTTCCAGCGTCTGCAGTTTCTTCTCTCTCTGTTTTCACATGCGATTGCTTTCTTCCTCAAATCTCAAAAGCTACTGTGCCAAAGTTTATTCACGGAACCTATCAGTTCCCCCACGTGTGATCTCAAATAGTTGTATTGGATGTTATTAATGTTTAATGCTTTTTTCTCACGGCTTTTCTGCGTATGATTCTAGTCCTTTTTCTCTCTTGTACTTGTCTACGTTAGGAAACAATGCTGGTCAACGAAGGGCGTGAAAAACATTGAGAAGGGATGGGGGAGGATTTAATTGTTCAATCCCAGGAATGAGAGAATGCCGATGCAGCAGCATCTATGGAGCGAAGGAAATAGGCAACGTTTCGGGCCGAAACCCTTCGGTTTCGGCCCGAAACGTTGCCTATTTCCTTCGCTCCATAGATGCTGCTGCACCCGCTGAGTTTCTCCAGCTTTTTTTTGTGTAACCTTCGATTCTCCAGCATCTGCAGTTCCCTCTTAAACAATGAGAGAATGCCGTTTAGTTTAGACACACAGCGTGGAAACAGGCCCTTCGGCCCACTGAATCAGCGATCCCCGCACATTAACACTATCCTAACACACTAGGGACAATTTACATGTATTCCAAGCCACAAACCCGTGGGTCTTTGGAGTGTGGGAGGAAACCGAAGATCTTGGAGAAAACCCACGCTGTCAAGGGGGAGAACTAACAAATTTCATGCAGACAGCACCGGTAGTCGGGATTGAACCTCGGTATCTAGCATGTAAACGCTGTAAGGCAGCAACTCCACCCCTGCGCCAATCTGCATCAGTTTCATGGATAGGCTGGAGATCTGTGGGTTGTTCACCTGTGAGCAGAAAATTGATACAGGTTCAAGAATGATGAACGACAATGGCCAAGGGGACGTGTTTTCATTGAGTGAAGAACACAGATTTAAAGTGATTCGCCCAAGAATTAGGGGGATCTGAGGGATTTTCTTTTATGCAGTAGGTAGTTATCATGTGGCATTAATTTAGCAGAAGCAAATCAACTCATCCTGTGCATAGGTCACTGGATAGATACTTAAAGAGGAAATAAATGCCAGGTCTAATTGGGAAATGGGACTGAGTGAGTTGCTCGCACAGAGAATCGCAATAGATTGACTTGTTTGAAAGATAGAGCATGGAAATAGGCCCTTCGGCCCACTGAGTCAATGCCGACCATTAAATGTTTGCTCACACTAGTTCTATGTTATCCCACTTTCACATCCACTCCCTACACACTACAGGGAATTTTTAGAGGCCAATTAATCTACAAAGCCGTACGTCTTTGGGATGTGGGAGGAAACCGGATCATCCGGAGTAAACCCGTGCAGTTACGGGGAGAACGTGCAAACTCCACACAGAGAGCGCCCGGTGTCAGGAATGATCCGGGGTCTCTGGTGCTGTGAAGCAGCAGCTTTACCAGTGGTGGCTCTGTGCTGCCCTTACTTATTTCCTCCTTTGCTCCGTCTTCTCTTCACTTCTCTTTCTCATCTGCAGCCGTTGGATAGGCCAAACAGCTTCATTCCCTGCTCTTGAATTCCACTATTACATCTGCCTCAACTACTCCAGACGTTATGTTCTAGGCACCCACCACCCAACCGGGTAATAAAGACTTGATCGGCACATCTCCTTTAAACTTCACGCCTCTCTCCTTAAAGCGATGTTATATTTTCATCCTGGGGAAAAGGTTCTGACTATCTGTCTACTATATCTTTGCCTCTCATAAATGTATAGACTTCTCTCAGGTCTCCCTTCAACCTCCACCGTTCCAAGTCTGTCTAACTGCTTCTTGTAGCTAGCATCCTCTAATGCAGGCATCATTGTGGCAGACCTCCTCTGCACCTCCTGCCTGTTGCACCACGTGAAGACTCATCCTCCCTCCACCAACGTAATTGTTAAGGCCAGCTCTCAGTGAAGATAATTGCTTGAAGCGACATTACCCATAACAACAATCAGGGAAATGATTGTAAATGAATTTGTCTCCTAATTAATTACCTGTAAATAGAAGTGATGAATTGTGCCCTTATGTTTCCAGTGGTTACACATTGGTAATTGACGCATTTATTTATTTCTGAGAGAAAATGTACTCCAAGTAATTTTCACAATCTGCTCTTTGACTCCTGAGTTGTATTATTTTGCTTTTTTGTCCTCAAATGTTGAATGTTATTGCTTTGTTTAAAGGTCTCAGCCCACCTCAAGCTGAAAGAGAAATTGGAAGTTAAGAAGGAACTGGTGAGTCATATGCTTCTTTTGATATTGGCTTGAAGTGAACTTTAGTTTATTGTGCTATTAATTGGAGCTATTGATGAACAATTATGAATCAAGGGTTTTCAAATTGAAAGCACAAATATATCGGCGCAGAGAATGCCAGCCGTGCTTGCTTCAAGTTATGCAACACTTTTCCGGACCTGGTCAGGTAAATAAAAATACGATTTGTGGATTGGTGCCCCTGTGAGAAAGCTTTCCTTGACGGGAGAAAATGTTTGGATGTCACGTCTCTGCCCCTCCCCTTCCACCCACATTCCTTCCTCCAGCTTCACAATTAGCAACTCATAGTCCTCCAGTGTGGAAACAGACTCCTCAGCCCAACTTGTCCACGTCTTCCGACATGCCTCATCTACACTAGTCCCATCTACCTGCTTTTGGCTCATATTCCTCTAAACCTTACCCTATCCATGCACCTGTCTAAATGTTTCTAAAATGTTGTAATAGTATCTACAACTCTTTAATCCTTTTATCTCACACCTTCTGTCTTTTCATCTCTGCCCAACAATCAACCACCCCACCCCTCACCTGTTTCCACCTATTACTAGCCAGGCTTTATCCTGCCCCTCCTCTCTTCCTGCTTCCCCTCCGCCCCCTCCAATCAGTCTGAAGCGGGGTCCTGACCCTAAATATCACCTATCCATGTTCTCCAGAGATGCTACCTGACTGGCTGAGTTACTCCAGTACTTTGGGTCTTCTTTTTGTAAACCAACATCTGCAGTTCCTCAACGGACAGTTCTGGGGAATAAACATTCAGAAGGATATTTTTGGCTCGAGGAGGAAGCAGACAAGATTTACTAACTCCTTTACTGTCTCTTTTGGCAATGTCAAGAGTCAAGAGTGTTTTAATGTCATATGTCCCAGGTAGAACAATGTTATTCTTACTCACTGCAGTACAACAGAATATATAAAGTGAATGGCACATGTCGGCTGTGCAGGAAGCTAGTTATCTGGTAATTCCGATTCACACAATTTTTGGAGGTGACTGCACAGAACATAGAAATAGAATGATACAGCACTGGCTTTCAAGCCACAATGTCCATGCCAAAGATGCTGCCAAGTTAAACTAATCTCCTCAGCTTGCATGTGATCCTTCCATCCCCTGCACATCCATGTGCCTATTCAAATTCCTCTTAAATACCACTATAGTATCCGTCTCCACACTCGTCCCTGGCAGCATGTTCCAGGCACCTTGTGTCTATCTTATGTTTAGAGGGATATGGGCCAAACGCAGGCGGGTGGAACTAATGTAGATGCGACGTTGTTTGGTGTGGGCAAGTTGGGCCAAAGGGCCTGTTTCCACACTGTATGACTCTGACTGTAAATAAAGACAAAGGACCTACACATTTTCTCCTGCCCACCGCAGTGTTTCATTTTCTATAGCAATTGGATTTCAGACCAATATCAAACCAAAATCCAAAGATAACTGAGAAGAATAAAGGCAACTGATAACAACACTTTCAAAGTGCTAGGATGGATATGATGGGTTGAATGGAATCCTATCGTGTAATGGAGTAATCGGCGGTTGTTTGCCTGGTTTACGGCATCTGAGTGATTTTCTGCTTTAAGGTGAATGAGATTCTGACCGCACTGGGACTGCTCAAGTGCTCAAACACCCGGACTGTCTCTCTGTCGGGTGGACAACGCAAGCGGCTGGCCATTGCACTGGAACTGGTCAACAACCCTCCTGTTATGTTCTTCGATGAGCCAACTAGGTAAGTGGAGTGGTGTTCCTCAATGAATTGGGACACTTCTCGGGAATTGGAACGTG